>NW_022985019.1:134106-430075 GCF_010015815.1 Dothidotthia symphoricarpi CBS 119687 | reverse complement strand
TAGGGGGTTTGTATATATTTATTGCATTTTATGATGGGGTTTGTTTTGGGGGTTGTTTTGTTCGTTTGTTTATGTGACTGCTGCTAATCGTGGTGTAGTTGAGTAGAGATTCTATCCCCCTCTCATCATCACCATCTTGAGTTAGAGGCGAAGGCGTATTCCTCGAGAGACTCAAGGCACGAAGTTGACACAAAGACATGGCCTTTCCAGCAGAATACAGGTATAACGGTACGATGTAGTACGAAGTGGTATTCCCTCTATCCCTCCCCACAACCCCCATAACGAAACCCCGCAAAAACGCCAATCATGCAAGCCATGTCATAACCTTGTTTGGGAAAAAAAAGCCCATCCATCCCACACTCAAGTCAACTCGCTCAATCATACTCCGTCTTGACCTTCTTCGCCCTCTTCTTATTCGCCTTGAAGTGCTTCTTGCTACTGGTGCGAATCTCACTAGGATCCACATCCCTCTCAAGGGCGGTGATAGTTTTAAGTTTCCTGCCGCTCAGCTCCTTGCCCTGCTCGCTGTACTTGTGGTGGAAGGGCATGCTGGTGACTGCGTTGCCCTGGCCGGGGCCGAAGAACTTCTTGTCCATGCGGGCAGTCTTTTGGCCGGTGACGGGCGCGCCGGAGAGGGCGAGTATGTCGAGGTCGTCGTCGTCGACGTTGGCTGTGTCGTCGTGTGCGTCGGCGGCGGAGGAGGAGAAGCCAGCGCGGAGGGCGAATTGGGCGCGGCGCCTCTCGGGGAGGTGGGTGACGTCGTAGAGTTCGCGGTTGAACTGCTTGGGGTTGATGGGCTGGTCGACGGGCGGGGGGTGGACGAAGAGGAGTTTGCCCTTGACGTAGTCTTTCAAGATGTACCTCGCTGCTCGAGACTCGTCGGGCTGGCCGAGACCTTGGGTGGAGAAGCCGCGGGCAATGGCGTAGGCGCGGAGCATTTCTTCAGACGTGGGGATGCCGGTTCCGCCTTCCTCTTGGGGTCGGATCTCCATCTTCATGCCGTAGATGGCTTCGAGGAAGGGCTGCGGTATGCGCTGTGCTACAAGACCAGCGGGCCCGGTGTATTCTCGCAGTTGGTCGATGGGGAGGACACCGCAGCATACGAGTTCGGCTTTTGTGAATGCGAAGTTGGGGAACACGAGACCGGGGCAATCGCAAAGTACGACCTCCTCGCTGAGATGGACCGTCTGGAAATGCTTCGTCTTTCCTGGTGTCGCCGAGACGGACACTTTCTTTGCGCCGATCAGAGCGTTGATGGTGGAAGACTTTCCGACGTTGGGGTAACCAACGAGACCGATTTGGGTCTTGCGACGTACGCCGTTCGGTCCTGTATCTACATCGGGTGAGTTCTCGAGGAACAGCGCCTCGAGGTCTTCTGTGGTCAATATCCGTATCCGTTCCTCCTCCTCCGATAGTGGCGCGCCCTCGTCGTTGGCCGACTCTTGTTTCTTGTCCTGGATGTTGATCTTCTTTGCCTTCTTTACTAGGTCGTCATCCTCTGAATCACTGTTCTCCTCTACATCGTCCTCACTCGGAGATTCGTCCTCGTCTTCCTCCTCTTCCTCGCTGCCACCCTCACTGTCCTCCTCACTATCCTCCTCATGCGCCCTAGCCTCGTTCAACTCCTTGGCCAGCTCAGCAGAGAAGAACTTGTAGTTGATGCCCGCCTCGGTGAAGTAGTCGGCCCATGCGCGTCGCTGGTCCAGTGTCATCATATCTGCCTTGTTGACCAGCAACAGGTTGTTCTTCTTGGGGTCCACCTCTTTGACGTAGACCTCCAAATCCTCGGACCGGAAGAGAAGCGGGTTTCGGGCGTCGACAATCTGCACGACCAAGTCTGATCGCTCGATCACTCGCCACAGCTGCCTCCACACTTCGAGGTTGCGCTCGAAGGGCGTCATCAGCAAGTCGTTGTTCTCCTGCAGCTCAGCCAGGCCTCTCCGCCACTGCAAGAGAGCCTCCTTCTCGTGGGTATCCAGTTCCTGTGGTGTCGTCTTCTCGTCCCACTTGGGACGTCTGGGGACGCTCAGCCGGTCCCTGTTCTCCCTGTGTTTGCGCATGATGCTGCGCTCGTCTGCGGCGGACAGCAGGTATGGGTTCTTCTGGTCCTTGTGGATGATCTTGACGTTGTTCATCTTCTCGGCGGTGAAGTCGGTGCCGGCGAGTTCAGCCGTCGACAGGAATTCGTCGAGGGCGCCCTGCTCGGTGACGGAGCGCATCTTGACCCATGACGCCTCCTTCTTCTCGTTGATGATGTACTGTCCAATGTTAGTCCAGGCTCTGTCGGTAAATGTAAGGGCGCAGACTCACCTTCTCGCCGTTCTGCCCCGTCCGCTCGATGCCAGCGTTGAAGTTGCCCTTGCGCATGTCGGCGCCCTTGCCCTTGCCGAACCTGTCGTTCATCAGGCTGTTGCCCAGCCCGACGCTCTTCTTGGATTTTGCGAGCACCATATTTGCGGTTGTGTGGGGGTATCTCGTGTGTGTGTGTAGGTTCTGGTGGGCTCAAGTGAGGGGTGAAGAGAAAGTTAAAGTTGCCCCACGCCGATTCATCATCAAACTCGGCTAAATTATTTTTTTGGCCAGAGGAAAGTGCAACGGGCGCCATTCGACTCTTTTGTCAGCGTCTTTTCTCGATTCCAACG
The DNA here is from genome assembly GCF_010015815.1 of Dothidotthia symphoricarpi CBS 119687. Taxonomy (NCBI): domain Eukaryota; kingdom Fungi; phylum Ascomycota; class Dothideomycetes; order Pleosporales; family Dothidotthiaceae; genus Dothidotthia; species Dothidotthia symphoricarpi. The sequence continues at coordinate 427,433 of NW_022985019.1, read as the reverse complement.
GCCAACAATCACTTCGCCACTCGGAGCACCTCGCAGACAGCCCGCAACCGCCAACATGCCTCGCCGAAAGTTCATGTGTGTGCAACTCCAGGCGATGCGAATGTCGAGTACCCCGCTAACCCCTCCAGCGATAAGAAGACAGCCATCAACTACAGACTCGTCCACCGCGCCCAAAATGACCCCCGCATCCACGATGAAGACGCCCCGCAGATGGTCTTCGCCGAGACCAGCGCGCCCAACATGCGCGACGAGTCGGAGCCCGCGGGCAGTTCCCGGGCGTCGCAGTACTCGGCCGCCACAGGACGCAGCAAAATCAGGTCTCGTCGCGACCTAGAGGCCGAGTTCGAGGCCAAAGTCAGGACAAACGAGGGCGAGGCAGCCAACCATGGCATCTTCTACGACGACACCGAGTACGACTACATGCAGCACATGCGCGATCTGGGGTCCGGTGGAGGGAGTGCCTATTTCGTCGAGGCGCCTGCCGACAAGAAGAAGGGCAAGGAGAAGTTCGACCTCGCCGATGCCCTGCAGAACGCTTCTCTGGACGAGAGACGGAGCGACGCGGGATACAGTATGAGCAGCACGACCAGCAGCGTGAGCGACATCTTTGGCGAGGACATGGCCCCTTCCGAGTTTGTGCGCAAAACGACATACCAGGACCAGCAGAGTGTCCCAGACGCCATTGCTGGATTCCAGCCAGACATGGACCCGCGCCTGCGAGAAGTCCTCGAGGCGCTGGAAGATGACGCCTACGTAGACGATGAGGACGACATATTCGCCGAACTCGCAGAAGACGGCTACGAGGTCGACCAGCGAGAATTCGACGCAGCCGGCTACGACGAACAAGATGGCGACGCAATGCAACGCTTCCTCGACAACGACGAAGAAGAAGACGAAGGCTGGCAAACAGACGACACTATCAAAGCCTCGTCCTCCCAAACCAAGAAGAAGTCCAAGCCAACAGACCTGGACTCGCTCCCCGCTCCCGACGAAGCCCCAGCCCCCGCCGACGCAGATGACCTCGCCTACCTCGAGGAATTCAAAAAGTTCAAAAACGCCGCAAAGGCACCAAAACCAACCGCCCCCTCAGACACACAATCCTTCCTCACCGGCGCCTCGGCACTCACAGCAGGCGGCCGCAAGAAAAAGCGCAAGGGCGCCATGACATCCACATCTGGGTACAGCATGTCGTCGTCGGCGCTGCACCGGACTGAAGGCCTCACACTGCTCGACCAGCGCTTCGACAAGATTGAGGAGGAGTACGCGAGTGAGGATTTCCCCGACGATGTGTCGTACGTGTCGGGCATGAGTAAGATGTCTGGTATAAGCGGGATGAGTGGTATGAGTGGCATGAGCGGTATGAGCGAAGCGCCGCAGCTGAGGAGCGACTTCGACAACATCATGGATGATTTCTTGGGGACACATCATGTGGCTGGGAAGAGGAGGGTCAAGAAGGGCAAGCAAATGACAGGGTTGGAGCAGCTGGACGAGGTGAGGCAGGGCTTGGGGCCGGCGAGGTTCAGCAAAACTGGACAGAAGGTGTGAGGCTGGTGGGGTCATTCGTGGGCATTTGTTTGGCGTTTAAGGGTTACGAAAAGGTCGAGGGGTGTTATGTTCATGGGTTGTGCTATGTTATACCCATGTGAAGAGATGAATGAATCTACGCACTTGACTGTTGTTGTCTCGTCTTGTCTATATGTATCTCGCCCTTCTATATATGGCTGTGGGATCGAATCGAATCCTCTTCAATAGATCCTGTCGCCTCAAACTCCCTTGACCTTATACTCATCCTCGCCCTAGATAGCTCCAAAGGATTCAACGCCGTAAATATAACGTGGGGTATCATAATCCGTCTACCATGCCCGTACCCAGGCCAGACTCGGGCCGTACTCTCTCTCTTCTTGGCACTCGGCCATTCCAACACCGTCCATGCTTCAATTCATGTCTATTCCTTCCCCATCCCCACCCCCCTCACACGGGCAGTACAGCCTCGATAAACCGCTCCAGCCCCGTCTCAAACAGCTCGTTCGCCACGCCAATCCCCCCCGGGTGTTCCGTCGGCGCAAGCGGATTCTTCACCACATACTCGACGTACAGATTCGCCCAGATCTGGTGCAGATACTGGCGCAAGTTGATGACTTTGGTGTCGGTGAGCATGACGAACTTCATGCGCGTCGGCGTCTCGTAGTAGTGCAGCTTGTACTCGCCCGTGCGGTAGGACAGGAACGTGTCGTCGGTGCCGCCCAGCTTCTGCACTAGGTTGCGCAGCGAGAAGACGAGCCCGAAGATCAGCTTCTCGTCGTCGGAGTGCGAGAGCGGCGCGCGGGTTGGGGCTGCGGGAGGGGCGTCGGCGGAAGGCTTGCTGCTAGAGGATGTTGGGCGTGGGGAGGGGGTCCAGCGCCGGCTGTAGATGCATTGTGCTGGGGGTGCGGTCAGTGGGGAGGTTCGGGAGGCAGGACTACCGGGGTCTGCGTACTGTGTCGATCGAAGATGTAGAATGCGTAGAGCACCATTATGACATGTATGTGTATGTGTTGTTGCTGCAGTCGTGTGCGCAGGCTTGTTTCACGCAATAGCGAGTCGTGTTGGATTGCGGGGGCGCGGCGGATGGAGATAGGTCGTGGTGTTGGAGGTCGCGATGCCTAGCCAGGTAACTCGACGATCTCGCAACAGCAATCGAAGGCTCGCAGCTGTTTGATAGGAGCGGGCTGCACAAGCGAACAGGTCGCCAAGGGGGCGGTGACGGCGATGGACAGAATGACGGTTGCTGCCTCAGGCTGAAAAGAAATGCATCCTCCTGCTACGTAGCTAGTGAAGGGGCAGCAGCTTCCCCCCTCCCCATCACCGAGCATCATCCTGGAGCTACAGTCGATCCGTCGCCGCGACCGCCTGACAAGCAGCTTACCCTACCCACTCGCCCTCTCCACCCTCTCCCCACCCTCTCCACATCGTGTCTGGTCCTTTTCGTGTCACACTCTATCCTTGCAACCCTTATCAGTCTTATAATATTATTGCATCATGTCCGCTCCTGCTCCCACAAAGCACGCTTCCGAGTCGCATGTTCCAACAATCTACACCTCCAAACCTGCCCTCGACGTTCCCATCCCTGGAGCGACCGAGAGACCACAGCCAGTGAAGTTTATGTGCGTCGTCGTCGTCTGCTGCTGCCCCGCGGAGGTGCTGATGCTTGCCATAGGTCCACACCCACATACCAGAGCCCGTTACGACATCACAGGCGAGCGGCTTCCTCTAATAGACACGTCAAGGTACAGTCGACGCGGCGATTGGAGAAGCGAGAGAGCCTGACGACGACTGCAGGAAACGCTCAATGCCCGGTCCCAGTACAGCAACAGCGAGGATGACGGCACCGCCCAACACCGCATCAACCAGTACTGGATAAAGCAGGAGATTGGCCGTGGTTCGTTTGGCGCCGTCCAGCTCGCCGTGGACCAGTATGGCCAAGAATATGTGAGGACACCAATTCTCTAGCTTCCCACAAAGAACTATGGCAGCCACTTTCAATGCGGGTCACCTATATGGATAGAAATGGGGGGGCTCTCGCTGACATGTTGGAGTGTAGGCTGTCAAGGAATTCTCAAAGTCCCGGCTGCGGAAACGCGCACAATCGAACCTCCTCCGCCGACCGGGACGACGACGCGCTCTTCCTGCCGGTATAGGCTTCAATTCGCCGCTCCATCGACATTCGTCCACCGAGGAAAACAATGCCTTCGAGCTGATCAAGGAAGAAATCGCCATCATGAAGAAGCTCAACCACCCGAACCTCGTGGCATTGCTCGAAGTGCTCGACGACCCGGAAGAAGACTCGCTGTACATGGTCATGGAGATGTGTAAAAAGGGCGTTGTTATGCAGGTAGGTCTCGATGAGCGCGCAGATCCATACACAGAGGAGCAGTCGCGGTGTTGGTTCCGGGACATGATACTGGGCATGGAATATCGTACGTCTCGTGCTAGAAGTCGTTGAAGGCTACAACTGACGACTCGGATAGTTCACGCTCAGGGAATCATCCATCGAGACATCAAGCCCGACAACTGCCTCATCATGGAAGACGATGTGCTGAAGATTTCAGACTTTGGCGTGTCGGAAATGTTCGACAAAGAGGGCGATATGAAAACTGCGAAATCCGCTGGATCGCCTGCTTTCATGCCGCCTGAGCTGTGCGTCGCCAAGCACGGCCGTGTCTCTGGGAAGGCTGCGGATATCTGGTCCATGGGCTGTACGTTGTATTGTCTGATCTTCGGCAGGATACCGTTTGAGAAGCACGGCATGCTCGAGCTCTACGAAGCGATACGGGAAGACGACGTGCAGTTTGACAGTTCGTGCGACGGTGATCTCAAGGACCTCTTCATGAAGTTGCTGGAAAAGGACCCAAAGAAAAGAATAACGATGGAACAGCTGAGAGTAGGTCGTACCCGCTTGCATCTTCTACTACGAGTGACTGACACGTTACAGGAGCATTCGTGGGTCACACGGCAAGGGACCGACCCTCTATTACCCACGTCGGAGAACGTGGCTGTCATCTTGGATCCGCCCACTGATGAAGAAGTCAATGCTGCTATCACTGGAAACATGGGCCATTTAGTCACTGTTGTGAGTAGAATCCGACTCTCTTTGTCACTATGCTGATCATCGACCAGGTCCGAGCGGTAAAACGTTTCAAGCAATTGCTCTTCAGACGGCGTCCAGAACGCCTGGAAAGTATATTAGGTAGTGCTTCACGCATGGTCCAACCTCCGTTATCCATGCGACCTTCGACATTACGAAAATCGAAATCGCAAGACACTCACGACCGACAACCCCTTGAAGGAGCACTGACTACCGAAGGCATACATCGCAACATCATTATCGACAGTAACAACCGCAAGGTCCCTCATAACTCCAATGACATGGCGTTCATAAAACCAAGCCTTCGAAAAGAAACTAGAAGCCATTCAGGAGTCAACACTACCGCACCAAGCAGCCCAAGCACACTACAACCCATAGACACTACTGGGGGCAAAGTAATACATGAAAACACGTCATATCGACCTGGGCCATCGCAGCCCATCCTCGTCCCTGGCGCGGCATTGCACTCTGGACCCTCTACGCCCACTGTCGGCAAAGGCCACGCCCACAACCCACTAGAAGACACGCTCTTCCTCAACATCGGCACCGGCGGAGACTACGAACCCACACCGGAAGAGTCATGCATCATCTCCGAATCCCCATCCAACGCCGACATGAACGTGTACGAATCCGCGTACGAAGAAGAAGTGCAACGCATCATCGCCCAACGCAAAGACCAATACCAAAACCGCCGCCCAACGCTCTACCTCACGCGCCGCGTCGAAAACCTAAACTCGATCCGCGACAACGACTGCATCTTCGACGACGGGCAGGACACGCGCCGCGACATCAAGGGCGGGTTCAAGAGCTTCGTCCAGAAAACTAAAGAGGATATCGAGGCCCGCGGCGAAATGCAGAAGCTGCAGGAGGGTAAAGAGGGCAGGCTGAGTAGAACTATGCGCAATGTCCGCGAGGCTAAGAGGCTCGTTGAGGAGGCTAGGGAGCGCGTGAAGATTGAGGACCGAGAGAAGGAGCGCGAGCGTGAGAGGAGTCGGAGTGTTACGCCGCTGAATAGGACGGGGAGCTCGGGGAGTATGCTGAGTCGGAGTGGGACGCCGGTGGCGGTTGAGAAGTGAGGCGTGGTGTGGCAGTGGATGGTGTTGGATAGGTTGTGGTGATGGTTATGGTTACGATTCTTATTCTGGATACGTGTATGGACTCCGGCCTGGCTGGGAAACAAGCAACATTATTGCTTTGGCAGACTGAATGGGGTTTTTTATTTTCTGGGGACTGCCCTCCCCCTCCTTTCATGGTGTACAGTCTCTTGTAGGTAGCTTCAGCTTTACCTTGTACACGAATGGAGTTGGTGCTTATTCGTAGCTTTCTACTCAACACATACACATACACACACACATACATATCTTCTCACCCCGTGGTAATCCAATCACATTCTTTAGCGTGACCTGCAGACTTTACTTACATCCACTCCATTTACGCACCATGAGGCGAGCCGCGGGCGCCGCTGAGTGCGAGGACCCATTCACATTTATTTGTAGACTGCGATGCAACACCGCAAAACGCAACAATGCAGGACCAGAAAAGTTTAGGCTATGCTGTACTATACTATACATATACACTTCTTGAGCCTCGTTCCCATTCCTTTCCCCATTCCCATGCCGTAAGCACCCAGCATGCTCTAAAGAAAAAGTGCACTCCATCCCAGAAACGCCGCTCGCAGCCTCATCAGCCCCGGCGATTTTAATTTCCATTCCACCCCATCAAAGCCGCGTGATGAAACAGAGGAAGTAGTAGATAAGAAAGAGAACCCCCCCATCTACAAGAGCGACATCTGCGCCTCCGCATCCGTAGCAGCAACGACGTCCTCCCCACCATCTTCCTCCTTCATAACCTCATCCGGCTCAGCGGCAAGTAATCGAATACGGGCATCGACCGCATCCTCCCCAACAACCGACTCCTCGACCTGCGCCTTGCGCACAAAGACAGTATGCCAGCGCTTTCCCCACGCGCGAATAAGCGCAACCTGATCATCCGTAAGCGCGCCAGTAGCCTGTTTCTCCTGCAAGACGTCCGCAGCGCCCTCCGCGACGCCGCGCATCGAATCCTCAATATACTTGAACAGGTCGCGCGCGGCGTCGCGGTCCTTAGCCAGCGTCGCCTCCACCATCTCCATCTGTTCCTGCGGCAGGCCTTTTTGCAAGCGCGCGGATGCGATCTGGCGGTTACGATTCGTCACCTTGGCGACGGTGTTGGATACCATTTCGAAGACCCAGCTTTCCGTTAGAGCTTCGCCGGCGCCCATGTGGCTGCCGAAGACCCATTGTACTACCGTCATGGGCGCGAGGATCGTGTAGTTGAGCAGGATGTCGATGATTCGGACTGCGACGCCGGGCTGGTCTTTCCAGTATTCTACTACGCTTGCGACGATCTGGCGGCGCGCGACTTCGTTTTGGGATATCTCGAGCAGGCGGTCTTTGCCCCGCTCGATGCAGGAGAGTACGTGGGATAGGGATTTCGCACCGAGTCGGCAGATGGCGGTGACGAATGCGTCGGTTGATGGGACGAGGACCTCGGCGATACCTGCTTCGAGGGCTTTTTCGTGGATCTTGTTGATCGTCTCCTGAATGTCCTCCGCCGAAGCCTTCTTTCGCAGCTGATGAAGCAGTGTTTGGCCTTCAACAGCATATGGCGTTTCTGCAAATAGAGATTAGTTGTGTCTAGACTTTAACGCTATATTGTACATACCCTGGTTTTCGTATTTGAAGTCTGGACTGTTGTCTTCGTCCAATCGCTCTGGGATCATGGAGTGCATTTGTTCGGGCAAGGTCGATCGGATACGCTTAGCGAACGACAGTCGAATTTCTTTGTCAAGCGCAGCAAGGATGAAAGCCTTCTTTGGATGCAAATTCGAGATCTCGAGATCAACAAGCCTGGTCACTGATTAGCTGAGCCTTAAATAAGAGAGTTTATCACATACCATTCCGTCCATCTCCATCGGAATTCGAAGTTACTCAGATGATGCGAGAACCAGTCCAGGAATCGGTATCCCAGCTCAAGATCCAGTACGGGCAAGCTGGTGTATATGGTACGGATAGCTCGTCCAAGTGACGGGGCGATGGCGGCCGGAGCGACTTTACAGCATTGCGTGATGAGCGCATGGTAGTAGACAAGCTTGTGCTCAGCGCTGGGCAGTTTGAACAACTGCGAAAAGACGGCGTCGATAATCATGTCCTCAGACTTGTACTGAACTTTCTCACTGACTGCATCACGGAACTTGTCGAAAGGTGTCCCGCGCTTGGCAAAGGTGTCGATAGACCAGTAGCAATCCAAATCTACAAGGAACTTGGCGACCATTTCCCGGTTGAAGTCTAGCTGATTGATCGTGTCGACGATACCATCTCGAATCAAGGACGAAGCAATGTCGGAAGTCTTGGGAACAGTGCAGCCTTCCGTGTCCGCAAAGAGAGAGAAGTAGGCTTCCGGGAAGATCGGCCTAGGTCCTGGGTTGACAGGCGACGGAATGGTGAAAGTCGGGAAGGCGTGGGTTGGGGGAGCGGTTGGTAGAGTCTCATCCTCCGTCTTAACCCTGCGCAAAGCCTCGGGGTCGAAACGTGGAAGACATCGAAGTTCGAAACCGGACTCGGATTCGCTCGTGAGTTGCGCCTGCAGAAGACCAATCACACTATGATAGCCCATTGGCTTGTCGCCATCATCTCCGACATAGGAATGGATCAGGCCCTCGATTGGAACCATGTTACTAGCAACAATGCCCGTGTTTGCCAGCAGTTGCTTGGCTTGTTCGTGGAAGCGGCTTCCTCCAGCGACCAACGCGTACGGAACCGTGAGAAGGATAATTTTGATGAGCTCGATGCCGACAGTCTGGAACGGTTAGCAAGTTGCAATGAACCATAGCAAATTCGACTTACGTCATTCTCATTGGTTGTCTGAAGATCCACGACAGTGTCAAACAACTGGCTCAAAAAGGTGAAGACGCCATCGTCTTGGTACAGCGCCTGCAGACAGGCGAAGAACCTCAGAAGCAGTTTGAACTCCTTCCACTCGCCAGCATTCAGCGCCTCCTGGGCACGATCTCCAACGCGCTTCATAGCCTCCATGGTGATCTCTGGTTTGACATCGTTTCCGTAGAAAGCGACTGCTGCGACGAACGGAATCTTGAACGGTTGCTCGATGATACTGTGATGCGTTAGCAGAGATTCACGGAACACGCACTTCTCCAAGGTTTACGTACAGTTGAACGAACACGTCAAAGAAGTCGGACCGGAGACGCTCATCATCGTATTGTTCACCAAAGTACTTCGCAATCTCGATAGCCTCGTCCTGTGGCAGCTTGGTGGAGCTGGCGATGTTCAAGAGCAGGCGACGAAGTTTAGGAAACGGCGGTTCTTCGTATCGGCGGCGCGGAGGGCCTTCGTCATGGCGACGTCGCTGAGGCCCGCGACGGTCGTCACGGTACGCGTTGTTGTCTTCGTCATCTGCGCAGTAACAATTAGCATGTCGCAAACTCGATAGCGCGCGTGTGATATTTCATGGAACCCGTCCAACACCAGCTAGCAAACAGAGCATCCAGTCTCTCCAGCAACCTTTTGCGACCGCCAAGTGGGAGACACTGAACAATATGTCTCGTATACGAGACTGGGGGAGGACAAATCATAAACTCACCATCGCGACGACGCTTGTTCCCTCCTCGATAGCCACCTCGGTCGCGCCTATCATTGCGCTCCTCCCTCACATCGAGATCCGCCATGGCTGACACGCACGTAGCCACTAACCTGAGCCGACGAGTTTCTGGCGAGTCCTCGCGTTGCGGACGGTAGTAGTCGCTGCGCGGGCAAGGAGAGCGGTCGAGGTCGTGGTAGTAGGGATTTTGGGGTGTTGTGTAACGGGAAGAGACGTGTTCGCGCTGCCGGGAACGTCGACGGCGGTGTTCCTTGATGAGGCGCGTTGGAATTGGAGCTGTGTCGAAGTCGAGGATAGCTTCAAGTCGCGCTTGCTCGTCACGGCTAGCCCTAAGATTGTCTTGGCGACTGGGGTGGACGTGCTCCACCTCGCCAGACTCCATGGAAACATCATTGGACGACGAAAGTGCCTTGACGGCATATGCATCTGGTGGGGGCTGTAGAGTGGTAGTAAAACCTTTTAGGTGCGATGGTACCAGGCTGAAATTGATATCGAGCCAAAGCGGGTACTCCACGTCCATGCTTGTATCCATCATCTCATTCATATTGACTTTGGAAAGCTGATACTAGTAGTTAGAATGAGAGAACTTTGTCGATGTCAGGAGTTTCGTGGGGAATTGAGAAACGGATACTACGAAAGTTGTGTAAGGCCAATACTACCAACGAGCGAATCTCGGGTGAGATCAAGAGACAGGTAAAGGTAACAAGTCGACTTACTTAGTGAGAGAGATATAGCTCATGAGCTTCGAAGAAGTCGAATCTACGAAAATGAAACAGCGTTAACATTGCTGGGCCTTGATACTAGGAACTTCGCATTTGTCAATTCTGTGGTCAGTTTAACGCTTCTATACTTCGTTCACTCCACAACCATGGAAGGTATGCACAGAAAAAACACATAAGATCGCAATCAAGACCAGGCAAGAAGAGATTCAAGGGAGGAAATTGGAAAAGACAGTTTCACCGACACATTGACAATTTCTCGCCCCAGTACTTATCTAGGTCCAGCAGTCTGCCAGTCCATATATGTTCCCGGTGCAAGCCTATCCGCCATAGTCCATGGCCAGATCCTCACTAAAATTGATTTACGGTCCTCAAGGAGATGAGGGATCATAAAAGATCAATTTCGCCAGCCCATGTCTAGTCCAACCAGACAAACCTCGAATAGAACTCCTGCATGCAAAAAAAACATGCATTTCAGCCAATGCCAGCCAGCGTGTCATAGAAACTCGGGCGCCAAAACCATCCTAGGATGTCCATAGCCGGCGCCTCCTGACTTTTGTCAGTTCCTCATTGCCTTCATCTTGCGACCATTTGTGCTCATCGAACACCTCTGAGGAAAAAGGAAAAGAATACATCTACGGTGCCGGCCCGTGAAGGTTGTGTATAGACGGGAAGGCCAAGAGCCGAAAGCAAAGAAAACCAGGCCCTTTTCGCAAGTGTAAATATTGGTAGCATTTTAAGACACCCAGATATGGCAGGGAAGGGGTGTACACGTTGCAGCATAAACACCTGAAAAACCGACACCCAAGTGAGACTTCAAAATGGTTGCATCTCTGAGGGCGGAATAACTTCGTGCTCGTGAGCGGAGAGGAGCATATGCCGCGCTGCATAGATGAATTGGTATCGTTTTCGCATTAGAGGGGCAGAAATTAATCTAGCCTTGCCAGCATTTGGTCCCTTATTAACGGCTTGAAGTTAGGCGACTCAAAGTCCAAACCGCGGGCAGCCAAATCAGCACGAATGTGTTGGGGTACAAGCTGCTGGTTGAGATGAGGCGCAATTGAGAGTTCTAAGAGTGTCAGTCGTTTTGTCATCCCTGATAGGAACAAAGGAATTACCGTGATGGGTGAAGTTGTAAAGCACTGGCATTTCTCGCACAGCTCCGTTGGGATGACGTGAATCTGGCAGACGCGTGGTGGGATCCCTCAACTCGTCGAAGAAGGGGTGCACCATGGCGTCAATGGCCGACAGACGCTGGGTCGGTGTGTACTCGAGCAACTTGGAGATCAAATCGATTGCATTGGGATCAGCCTTCCGGAACACCTGAAGCGCTGTTAGCTTGCATGTACAAACGACACATGATGTGTATTCTGGACCGAAACTGTACATACCTTATTGAACGGATGCGGCTTGATTTGAGGGAACTTGTGCTCCATGTAGTTGGGGTTCATTGTACGGATCTGGTCACGCGTAGGTGTTCCGAGGACTTTGATAATCTCAACAAGTTGGTCGATACCCGACTCGCCAGGGAACAGAGGTTGACCGAGCATGAGCTCCGCCATCACGCAGCCAGTTGACCAGACATCTGATGTACGTTAGCTAGGCGAGGCGCAAGCGCGGGGGTGTCCGATGACGTACCAATTTTGGTGGTGTAATTGGTGGCTCCGAAGATGAGCTCAGGTGCTCGGTAGTACCTGGAGCAGATGTACGACACGTTGGGCTCGTTTTCAACCAGGATCTTTGCGCTTCCAAAATCGCACAACTTCAACACACCGGTAGACGGATCAAGCAGAAGGTTCTGAGGCTTGATGTCCCTGTGGCAAATGCCTTGCGAGTGGATGTAGGCGAGCGAGCGGAACAGCTGGTAGATGTAGAGCTTGACCTCAAGAATAGGCATGACTGTCTTCATCTTGTTGAAGTAGCGCGAGGCACGGTACACGGTCTCGGGAACGAATTCAAGCACGAGATTCAGGTACACCTCGTCCTTCTGTGGCTGCACCGGTTAGCTCCATGCAATGCACAGCCGCGCTCGCTGGTGGATACGTACCCGCTCGCCATTGTTGTAGAAGAAAGCCTTGAGTTCGACAATGTTGGGGTGTCGGACGATGCGCATGATCTGCAGTTCACGGTTCTGGCTCGGCGTCAGCAGTCGAATTACGAGCATGACATGCGCAAGCTCACCTTGAAACGCTTGTCCTGTAGCACGCGCTTGATAGCCGCATCCTCGCCGCTAGGCGACAGCTTTGTCTGGAAGACGACGCCAAAGGACCCATTTCCGACAATCTTGCACTGCGTGTAGGCTAGGTCCTTGTAGTCGCCTGTCAGGCCGTCCTGGACCTTCTCGCGGATGACTTCTGCACGGGCGTTAGCATTGCGGTGGCTGCAGGGCGCGAGATGCACTGACCGCCCATTCTGAGTGACGAGAAGGCCGATGGCCGGTTCTGGCTCATTGTTTGGGGAGATGCGTTGATGGGGAGATCCGGCAAGCGGTGCGCGGATTGCTACGAGAAGTAGGGCGAGGGGTAGTTGAGCAGCGTCTGGGTGACGTGTTGATAGTGTGTGAGGAGGGTGGTGGTGGTGGTGGTGGTGGTGAGGTGTCGTAGGAGGTGCGAGGAGAGTGTAGGTGGAGTGCAGGTGGAGCGCTCGTGGTGCGGAGCCAGCAGGTGACGGCTTGGGCAGGCGGGTAACAGGCGTGGCTTGGTCACTAGTCAGGCAACACGGGTCGTTTCCGGGCGCAGCGATGCAGGAGGAAGGTGCAGGCGCGGTGAATGAGGAGCAAGAGAATAGTAATTGACGTTGAGAGCTGCAGATGGAATTGAAGATTGGAAAGCGGGCAGATGATGAGGTTAGGGCGGGGGAGCAGACGCAGCGCAAGCGCACTAGTGCTAGGTAAAATCGATGCCAACGTGACCTCGTTCGCAGCGCCCTGACCAGTGAACCCACGACCGGCTCAGGAGTATGCGCACGATGGTGTACCGCCGGTGAATGGGACCTGGGAATTGAGGGTCCGCAGCGGAGCTTGACGCAGCGTATAGTTCGATAGTTCGTTGGCGAGGCTGCGGTTCCTTGCAAGCCGGAGCAGTAGATCGCTCTTTCTCAAAACAGACGTCACCGGGGCGCAGCTTCCACACGGCGTGCACGGCAGATGCAGCAGATGCAACGCTCTGTGACTGCAGTGCGACGGCCGTCCTCTGCGTTGCTAACAATCGACGTGTAGCGCGGGCCGTCTGCAACGACTCTTGCGCTGATTGACGTGAAGCCGCAGAGCTGCTTGACATGTCCGCAGTCCAATCAATATCCGCAGAAATCACTACGCCAGCATTGCCACCCCAAGTGACAACCTGCATGTGCTCACGTGCACCACCAGATCTCGCCTGGATTGAGCAGCCCCGAATCCTCTTGCAGCGGTTCAGGAACGATCCGACTGGTACCACTCCCGCCAGTTCTGGCGTCCTCACCACCAGCCCGGCGCCCTCGGTGCTTTGTCTGCCACTTGGACACCCCCAGCTCATCACGAGGATCGCAGATTGGCATGCTGGGTTGTTCTGCTCAACCATGGTCTGATTGGCCCTAGACCCAGGCTATTGTAAGCTTAGTGAGGCCGAATTGGTTATCCCAACATCGTGAAATGCTCCAGGGCTCAACATCAGCCAATTCAATGCTGCGGACGCATGAGCGTCTGCAGGCCAACACAAATTTTTATGCAGCATGCAAACGCCCAACGACAAGCAATCGCTGCACGTCGTTTTTTGCACAGCAGCCCATTAATCAACGCAGCCGCCGCCGACCTCGTTCTCGTCTCGTCATAATTTCTAAATTTCCGGCGTCTGCCAGGCCCACCTTAGGAACAGCTGACCATCTACCACGCCCTGGTCCTGGCACCCACCCCTCCACTCTGCAGCTCACCACTCCCCATTGAAGCCTACCAGCAGCTTGGGCCCTCTCCGTCGTGCCTGTCTACCTATTCCACACAGAGGCTCTATACACCTAGCTTCACTCGCCTCCAGTTTATCCTTGATCGTTGGCATGCCGACCTTCAAGCGTTTGTCCCTGGTCGGCAAACCATTGTGCATGTTTCAACGGCGCCGCTATGGTCGGCTACCAAGCTCCGGTAAGCCGGATGAACCACTGCTCGGTATGTATTATTACACGAGCAACCACAAAATGTGTGCCTTAGCACCGATCGAGCCAAACGTGCAGGAACCAACACACATCTTCAAATCGCTCATGACGCTGGCGTTGCCCTCTTCAATCGGCACTCCTCATGACCTCACTTCGTAATATTACACAGCACGTGCATCGTACACAAAGAGAACTTCCAAGCTCAGTTTCGTCGCTGAATTACGTTGATTTGATGTGTGAGAGCAGGTTTGTGCAAACGCCTACTGCAAAGCGCTCGCAACAAATACAACCGAGCACTTATAAATTCGGACTCGCTTTACGGATAGCCAAGCACTTGCTCTTCCTCGGACAGACCACCCATACGTCAACATGCAGTTCTGTGCCGTGCAGCCCGCCACAGTCACGTGACTTTAATCTCACCATCGCATATGCATGGCGATCTGGGCCAAGATCTCGAGGATTGACGACACCATCTCCCCTCAACATTTGGAACAACATCTCACTGGGCGTGATGTGCCTTGCCTAGCCCCTCACCGTCATACCCAATTGTATGACCAGATCAGCAGTCATAGATGTTTTGCAAAGACTGGTAGGTGTCTAACGTATTGTCTAGGCCATTGGCAAAACGCAGCAGGTGATGTTCAGAGCTGGATAGTTTCCATATACTATGCCGCGTCCGGATTGAGGGCATCAGAATACCTGAGGTCATCCAAGCTATGTCGGATTGCAGCAAATTCTGGAGCGCAAACCCTTTCCAGCGACACCGTCTAGACACAGAACGATAAGTGCAACGAAGCGTCCCACGCTGTCTCATATATGGTGGCGAAACAACCACACAAAGGATGGCTTGGGCGTCAACATCTCAGAGTTGGCTTGGTCCAAGGCCCAATCAATTTACCCGCTCACGATCTAATTGGCGACATGCGATACTGGAATCCAATGGCAAAACTGCGCTCACTGAATTCTCATACCGATCAAATTGATGGAGCTGCTGTCGCTTTTCCTAGCTTGGTCTTATTGCACACAAGCATACTCAAGCACAAAACGCAGTTCCACCCGATTATGCTGTCAAACGTATTCGAACGTTGTCTACCAGTGAAATGCCTCACGGATATGAGTTCCATCGCTTCAGCAGAACACCAGTGTACCTCGAGCTGTTGTACGCATGTCCGTATTTGCTTACCGACATCGGCCGAGTATTCCTTGTGCGTACATACAGGTGTCATGTCGGAAGCCGCTGCAAGACGGGTTCGTGTCTGCTCATGGTAAGGGCAAATTCTCCCCCTAGATACACAACCAGGATTACATCGAGGCCATACCTTGATTTGGAGTAATGTAAATCTGAACTCACCTTCCGCATTGGTCGTCGGCACCAAGGACTCAGCCTTGACATGGCCAAGAGCAGTAGGTTCTCGGAGCTACAACATCATGTATAGCGAAACTGATTATGGTCACAACAGAGGGTTGGAAGCGGACAATAGCGAATACAGCAACCGTCTATCTTTATACTGTGATCATTCCATACAGCAGATAGGCGACTCAAATGTTGCTTAGGCTGCACTACTTCAGGCTGGCATAAGATAGGCCTTCGGGACGATCATGCAAACGCTCTCGCTGGTGTCACTCTGGCGACCTCAGTACCTTGCAGGAATATCGAGGGTTATCTGTAGAGGGGTTATCGTTCAACCCGGTGGTACAACGGTTTCACAGACCATATTCCGTCCTTGATCCCAGATCATGCTTGCTAAAATACACAACAACGGGCATAATTAGTGTTGATCAATGTTGGAACACCAAGGTTGAGCTTGTTGTTGCGGCATTCTTTGTGTCCATACCAATAATTTCCATGGAACAGAGATTCTTGCACCTACCTGAAGAGACTCCCGGGAACGATTTTCTAGAATCTCTAAACCACTTCCTGTTCCCCCTTTTCTAAGTATATCTGGCGCAAACAGCAGTCGATAGTAAATAAGTACTTCGTACTTCACTGACCATCATCGTTCGATATTCTGCTCTACCACGTCGGATCATGTGTCTTCAGGGGCATATCGTTACTCGCACTCATGTCTCCATATCAAGCTCAAAATATCGAGGTCAGACCGCGGATGCGGCGTCTTGTTCATACTGAGCAGTTTTACTAGCGATTGCTTGCATACTCCCTCGATTTGCTGCAAGATTCAGCGCAAGGGCTTCTAGACTTCGTTGTGCAAGAAGTTGAGACAATAGCCTTTAGGGTTCGACATTTAAGGTGCAAAGGCTGTTACATTAACTGTCGTTGCTTGTACCCGCGTTGAAGCTTATCAATTGTATGTAGAGAACATCCTCTAGAACAGTGTTAGTTATGCGTGGGAATACTACATATGAATGAGAAGGGTGGTCACAATCTACATTCGAAGAACTAAACTTTGACCAATGGCTGTCCGGGCTCTCAAACATACGTGCTCACATTGGTATATCAAGTAGCTAGTTTTTGAGAGACCGTCATTCAGCTCTACTTCTTTATTACTGTGTATTGCATTGGTAGTGGTTGCCTGTAAATGGGTTAGATTTTATATCCTGTACTGCATCAGAAAATTTAACCGACTGGCGAGTACATATCATCTCCTCAACTCACGGGTGCTTGCAGGTACTTGAAAGTGGGCTTCCATACTCTTGCTAAAGAAAAGTTCAGTGCCAGACTATGTTAACGGAGAATACATAAAATTGGAGACACCAAACGTCTTCTACCAAATCAAGAGAATATGCGGTCGTACCAAAACACCGCGAATTTCCGACATGTATTTATCTAACGCGATCACTCAGTAAGAGGTAGGAAACAAGACTTTCTACATCGCCTAGAAAAGACGGTTTCAAATTCATGACATCCTAACTTTGAACTTGACTCGCAGGTAAACAGTCAAGTGTTACGACAGTTGGATTATGTTATCGATTTCAAGTTTTGGTCGATGTCTAAGAGAACGGAAACATCTTGGCTCTGCCAATACCGGCATTTATTCTACGTCTCGATGAGCAGAACCGTAATTTCTAACGCGACAGTTCATCATTGCGTACGAAACGGTGGGTTTCAACAGTAATATTTTGCCTTGAGAACATCTCAGCAATGTGACTAGAAAACACCAGACTTTTACTTTCAATCTATTGACTTCTACACAGTAAGGAAATTCGGTTGCAAAACGTCATGGACCTCGATAAAATCAGGCGGGTCCCATTCGGTGGAGTTGAAATTTGATTCAGTGGAGCGAATCCTGATGGTGAGGCTCGGAGCCCTATTTTGTCTCAAACCCACGTAAAGTCCTAACGATGATTGGCAGTTTCTAAGACATTACCTGGAGAGGAGTGTTTAGCACTACCTTGGAGCAGGGCTGCCTTACATTACCACTTTGAATACTTACCTATTATTAGTTGACACAACAACACACAATCTGTCGCACACGTATAAGACTCAGGGCTATCTGTTTGGTGTACTGTGTTGTCGTGTAGCACCTAGGACAGGCCCTGAGCCTCATTATCATGCATCGATCCACCAAATGAAATATTGACTCCACTGAACAGCGCCAGCCTGAAATTAAAAAGCGTCTGGGGTTAACAACTTATTTCCTCATCTTGTTAGGCCGCCATGATAACATCGTGTTGTCTCCAGTTGCCTTAGTGAGCCCACTGATTGCTCATCAATCACATCGACAACTTACATGTCAAAATGCGCAATAGTTCGATTGAGTTTCATGCACGTTCCGCCTATTCCCTTCTAATGCCATAGTCCGCTTCAAGGTACCCATGAGAAAGAGGTGCGATTCGAGATTCCGTTGGGATGTAGAGGAAAGTATCTCTAGCAAGTAGATAAGAACCTCCATAGAAAGCAACGTAAGAACAGAGAGTAGGTGTGGGACTTCAACTCCCAACGAACACACGAACAAACATCGCCGATGACATTGATAGCATTGACGGAAACAACTGTGGATATACCCATGACACATATGCATAATCAAACTGATGACTTGTCGCCTGTAGTTCCCGTCCTCTTATATCGTACACATCACTTCCATGCATGTGTGTCGCCTGATACGAGAAAGCGCTTTACTTGTGCCCGTCTTCAATATTCTAGAGGACTATGGACATAAGTCAGTCGTCTGTCTTATTTTGTTACGAATTTCTGCCGTGCTCTCACAAACTCTATCATCTACATTGTTGTACTAAATAGAAGAGACATTGAACACAGACACTGCAACACAACGTCGTGAAGGACTTTGTTTAAAGTACTAAGAGGTCCAATCAATCACATACGGACTGGAAATCCACCATAGAAGGGTTTGGTGTGATGGAGAATTAGCATTACGGCCTGGAAAATGGGTCTACGAGTGATAAAAGACACATACTTGATGACTTCCAAAGGAGTCTGATTCATGAATGCGGCTATTCCATATTACACGCCATTATTTGAACCTTCAGTTCAGGTACCCGTATGTTTACATATCGGTGTGCCATTGTGAGCATTTGGCCATCTTTGGAAGGCATTTATACGGATACGTGATTGTGTATAGCGGCCGTCAAATGAAACCGAGTAAACAACTTTTTTGTGAAAGTATCAACAACCCTGACTGAGTTCCTGCTTCCAGTATGAGCACACGTGCGCAAGGTACTGCCGCATCTTATTCTGCTGTTTTGTGCAATGTCTAAGACACAGCTAGAATATGATAAATCGTGTATGAGTAGGTGTCGGCTTTCTCTGAACCCACATCGACAATCGCATATTCACCTAAATACTTATGAGATATACATAGAAACCAGGGACTTCAGTTGACGGGAGTCCACTCAATATGTGGAGGCCAAGGGTAGTTATACAGAGTGAGTCTATTATATATAACACGTCGTTCAAACAGTAGAATAGGAATGAGTGTCTCTATCATGAGTTTGTACAGGCTTGATATCAACTCAAGAAACTCCATATTGTGAACTGGTCGCAGAAAGAGGTATCAACGGGCTGGAGTTCAGCATAACCAATTGAAAGAGTTCTTTCCTTGCAAGACTGAATACATTGGAAGCGTGCTTGGACATGTGACATATTGCTCCACAAGGTCACTAATTTCAATACTGTCCATGACGAGGCGGACCGGTGAACCATCTCAACAAAACAACGAACCACCCTATTCGACTCGGCATGTTATTCCGACGACAATTCTTTACGAACAAGGTTTTCCCTTGAGCCATGCTGATGAATATCGGTCTAAACATTTTTTGATAAGACTTTGCTTCACACGACAAAAGGCGAATTCCTGGATAAACCTCACAATACCTCAAGAAATCGTGAGGAGAAAGAGATCACGCTTGTGGAAATCCCTGCAGGGCGCCATTGCAGTGACTGGCCGCCCATGTCTCTGAGGTACATCACTATGCAGCTAGGCATCAGGTTATGTTTGTCTAGACTGTTCGAATGGTTCTCAGAGACCGAGTGTTTTACTAGTTAACACTGTGCCTCAGAGCGTCTCTTATATGCTCGTATCCATGTGTGCATCTCTCACTTGGTCGATTGCAGCGTAGTCTCGATGTGCCTCGCCAATGACCTCACAATTCATTCTACATTCAATCGAAGAAGCAAGAGACTTGTGCACAAAACAGATGCTTCGAGGTACCGGGACTTTGATTGAACTGTTCCATGTTTGTGTAAAGGAACTTTTGAGTCTTTACATAGGTGGTCAGAGCTTCAGAACACAATGTCATTAAGATGGTGTTGCCTCTTTCAAACCGAACGACGATTACTCGCTACATCATTCCCTGCATGTGGTTGCTACGAAGCAATGTGACCTGTCTGACCGCCTGGCCTTGGTATGGCAAAGGTATGCGCCGATATCTTGGATAACGACGTGACGAAGTGGTATAACAAGAAATCAAACACTATGCACATTCGCTCGAGATGATACATACTAGACTCTAGATCCAGAATTATTGAGTTTAGGTTGCTGCAAACTCACTCATAACTGGGGATGAACGGCAGGGCTGTAAACGGCGGGATCTGAACGGCATCTTGCGGCGGAAGGGCGGGTACCATGTAAACTCACGCAACTACGCCTCCTCCAAGTTTCGCCTTCGAGCTGGGGTCTCCCCCTGACGCCCCGCGGAGCATGTGCGAGTGAGTATCGTATCATAACTTGGACGTGGCAAGTTCAGCGCGGGAAGCCCGGAAACGCCAGATTGTTCTCTGCTCAATTCGGTTGGCAGATGATGAGTGACCTGGACTGACCGGATCTGCATGATCCTGCAGACACGCCCCCAGACATGTGTCAGTAACCGGAAGGATCATTAAGCGTCAAAACGCTGCCAGTGGAGATGTCGATCTATAGCAGGGGAAACGTGTAATATCGCTGCACCTGTTCAATCGGAATACCGGTTTCACGTATTTCTTAAATCTCCATACGTAGACGCGTTGCATTTTCCAGACACCGAAAGGTTTGCAGTGTTGGGAACGTGCAACACCATGTGATTTTGAGAGAAGAACAAAGGGACCGGAATAGTCGACTGCGCTCGCGGTAGTACGCATCTGGCGTCTTGAAACATTGTAGAGTGTAGTATTGTTCTACTAACACAGGTTCTGCTTGCGTCAATCATGTTGAATGGATTGTCCCATGATCAGTTGGAGACAGCGCTAGTGATATTCAAACAAGAAGAGGCTCTATGGTTATAGTTGACTTGACAGGTCTTTCAATAGAAGCCGTTGAAGAAACAGTTGGCTGGCAGCTCGCTACTATCCAAGCGGTCAACGAGTCGCGCGGGAGGACAAACCGTTAAGCCGTGGGATCTGGCTGAGTCAAGGGATTTTGCGTCTGAAGTCATGGGGTTCCTTCAGACGCAGGTCCATGAATGTCAACACGTACGGGCGTGCATACAGGCTCAGCATGGATCGTCAGACGAGGTGTTCAAGAGAGTGTTGCTGGACGTTGAAAGAGATTGTCGGCAACTCTCGGCGGTCTGGCTAGCTTTTAGTTTACGAGGTATCGCGCAAGCAGCTAGCAGTGGCAATATACTTTGGGGGCTGCGTGCTAAGCCTAAAATGGACACAGTTATGGACGTTTGTGGGGCACTCTTAGATAGTGAGCGTCAGGAAGACATGGGCCGACCCAGTCAGAATGATGCGCAACAGGTCAGATGTCGTGAAACTGCGAATGAGGATGTTCAGCCACTTCTGTACATGTTGCTGCAGCTAGCAGGGTAGGCGTTTTTGGAAAGCCCCGAACGTGTCCTTTATTCTCCTCAACATGACCCTGGTAATTCTCCGAGATGTTTCAAATGAGACATAGAAACTTCCCCAATATCGTCAGCTAAGTGATTGTCGTCGCTATGTCCACTGACTGATCTCAGGTAGCGGCCCGTGGTTACACTTTCAATTACAGAGGAGCGGCCCGCCACTATGAGCACGGTAAACATCTGATGGTTCGTTGAGTCACTGGAGTTCTCAGGTTCGTCTTGGTGCTTGAGAAGCGGCTGACAGAAAACAAAATGTAATCTTAATCGTGAGGTAGCAGCTAACAAATATCAATCAGTTGAGGTCGCATAAGCATGCCGTTATTGTCCGCTCAGCTTGGCGATCTACTGTCACATCACCACAACGTGAGATGTGACATGACTTGTCATCGCATCACTTCACCAATTTCAGTTCCATCGTTGTCTCAGCGCGAGATGAACGATGCCACCTCTGAGAAATGGACAAGCTATGCACTAGTAGGAAGTCTGGAATACGAATATGAGCTAGGCCTGGTATAGGAATGTGATTGTCCCATTGTGGTATCACTTTGCCTCCGATACCTGCCAAGCATGAGTGCTTCATAATGAGAGACCGAGGAAGCAACGGAACCAAGCCAGGTGCCAGTCTAACATTATCAAAATTGCCATTCGGTTACGAGACCAACATCAAGCGCCAGAGACTGGTAAAGCAGCTGGTGGAAGCCTCTCGGCAAGTCGAAATACCGGGAGACGGGAACTGCAAAATTCAACTTGATAAGCCAAGACAATAACTAACACCAAGCAGAAAACGCTACACAAACCATGGGTCTATGTGTGCAAGGCTAAGGTGGGGTTTTGGTTAGCCAAAGATCATTCCCTTATGTGTTTGGTGTTGGGTGGTCTTGAGGGTTCATTGAGGAAACTTATTTCCCGGTATCTTTACTTGCCGAGAGAGGGCCAGGATGGTGAGGAGTGTTTCATAATCCAGACACCATCGTAGAATTACGATGAGCGGTTCCAAGCGCCAAGAGTGTTATTGTTAGGGGCCTCAAGGATGCTGGGTGTGGGAAACAGAGGGGTCGTCGTGGCTATCACTGTGAGAACTACACTGTGGTCTCCTGAATCGGGCCGGGGTTTTGACGTCCAGAGCTAATATTGTAGTATGGGCAAGCTCTGCAGCTGACGTGCAGAATCATCACATCAATGATGTTGTGCTGACAGCTTGAGAGCTGTGTATTTGTGTAGCGAAAACTGCTCGCCAAAGTCGTAGAGTTGGCTCCTGTGATTGTCAGAAAATCCCGGAATGGCGATTGAATTCGGATCGGTATTGTTGACTCCTTATGTGGAGCTGTAGAAAGTGTCCTAGATGCAAAACATGATGTCTGCTCAATTCGTTGAGAAATACTTGTTAGCGCAGTAAAAGAGCACTGATAGTTTACAATATTGTGAGAATCACTTCACTGTTAATATCTCAGACCACCGAAGAACATGAGCTTCATATCTGAGTAGCAAGTCGCAAAAGACATGGTGGAGGAGGGTGAATGTAAAACAGGTTGAGCCTTGAGACCAC
The DNA here is from genome assembly GCF_010015815.1 of Dothidotthia symphoricarpi CBS 119687. Classification (NCBI taxonomy): domain Eukaryota; kingdom Fungi; phylum Ascomycota; class Dothideomycetes; order Pleosporales; family Dothidotthiaceae; genus Dothidotthia; species Dothidotthia symphoricarpi. Next base: position 404,530 of record NW_022985019.1, on the reverse strand, counting down.
GACGCTTTTCACCTTGTTGTTTGTGAGTTACACCCAGATTACAAGGTAGCCACGATAGGAACCACTTTGTGCGTGACTGGCGGCATACAAGCCTGCACAAGCCCTATATAGGCATCTGTTAAGACAATCATCAGCAGCGATGTTTCTGACACGAGGCGACCCTGGCGAGCGCGAACCCAAGGTTAAGTTGCGGCAACGTTTGTTTAGAACCATACGAGGTTGTGGCTTGACTTGCCCAGGCCGAGTGTCAAAGGCGTAGGTTATCACAACGTTGGTATTCTTCGCTACCGAGGCCCATGATAATCATTGCCGACTTTTGGACGGTTTTTGCGCAAGAGATTGACATCTCTTTGTCACAAAAGCCAGTGCGCTGAAGTGGAAATAACAGCCTACCCTTACCAGATCAGTAAAGCGAGGATCTTCAGCTAGAGCTGAAAGGGAAGCATTGCGCGAGTCGTAGAGCTTCCAGTCGATCCGTCCGCCTTAGCAGGCAGCCCACTTCAATAGTGTGAGTTTCGGCGTGATTCGCGACAACCACGTCATAATAGACCGCTGACTGTATTTCTGAACGACGAGTGGATGAGATTGACAATGAATTTGCAAGGTCTGATCCATGCCATTTTGCGCTCCAAGAATTCGGCACAACAAGCAACTGGATTTATGCAACAAACATGCGCGGTGTTGCTGCAGCTATGAGGCGTGCTGTTATCACATACCTAGGTATCAACAGCGTCGTCATTCCATGGCCCCACACCAACCTGCCTGTCGTGCCTGAGCCAGCCATGTTCTGAGCGTGTCGGCTGAAGAGGGCAGCCATGTGGGTGGAGGCTGAAGTAGACGCGAGTTGCGCAAGGCAGATGGGCGCAGGGAGACACGTTGGGACTCCTGAACATTGCACTGATGGCGATTCTAGCAGCCCCCAGGCAAATCATCGGGTTACGATGTGCTGAATGCCCTGCAATTCTCGGCTTCGGATGATGTGTGACGGGACGCGCATGATCCTCGGCAGGGTTACGGGCAAGCATGGCGGGGCTAGGCCATATACGGGCAGTGAGTTTCAAGCGCCGTGCGATGGTACATGGCAAAAGGTACACTGAGGTTCCAAATGACACCAGATTTGCTCGCAGAACAATAGCATAATCCGCCCCCCATACTTCACGTTATGGTTTTGGCGCGTGAGAGGAGTTTGCGCGGAAGAGGAAGCTTGTCAGTGGCCGGGCGCAAGGTGCGAGCCCATGAAACATGGTGCACCATCCCGTATCCGCGAATTAGGCTTGTCTCCTCTCGCCGAGAACGCTTGGCCGGGAACGGATACACATCCCAGCTCACCATACTGGAGTGCTGAGGGCTGTTGCGGCGTCTTCCCCTTGGCGGACTCCGCTTCTCTCAATCAATCGTTGAACTGGCTTCGGTCGGGCCTGCTGGGAGGCCATGCCGTACAGCCACGGCACTCTCCAAATTGCTGAACACCTACTTGCCCATGCCCGCGCAATTGGCACCCAACCACAACGTCGCCAAACCGTGGTTCCTGAGGACAGACCATGACGCCGTCGGAGATTTCAGCGCCTGCCTCTGCTGCGGCCGCCGTCCAGGAACGTGAAGCTTGCTGTGCTAACCGTCAACCCGCCCTGGCAGGCGGAGTCATGACAGACTAGCCGGCGACCATCGTGCGGTGGTGGACGGTGGGGAGCGTGCAGGGTGCGTCCCTTGTATGCGTCGATCGTCTCATGGGCCAGAACCAGAACCCGTGAACGGGCAAACGGGGCTAGGAAAGTGTCCATCTCTGCAGCGGTGCCTCATATCCAAAGTCTCCCTAGTACGATGCTCAGCAGGGGGTCATCGTTACGCTACAACTGTCCCGCTGTCCGTATCTAGCGTATCATGGGCTCAGACCTGCAATCCTCTCTAACCACCTCACTACGTACTGCCTTCGTCTTCTGTCGCAGCCGTGCATATGCTCCTTGCGCTTGACTTGCCCTCTCCAAGTGTCGTCGGTTTTCTCCGAACGGCCCAGTCCTCCCCACATAGCGCCTCCATCCACGAGGCCGGTATATGCCTGCTCGTGGATACAGCCGTTGCTGTTATTTCCTTTAATATCATTCCAGGGACCCGCGGACCTTCACATCCTGGCCACTGAGTAATTCACCCCCGCAGCAATACCAACCCCAACTATACTTCTACTCGTCCCTAGCATCACATATCGCTATTTTCTGGCAATGTACATCGACTGATATCGTTGTTTTTACCTGCTGTCCCGTAAGTATGCCCCATCGTCCTTTCCCAACCCCATGCAAGTGCGTTGGCCATTGCAACTGTTACAGCGGTAACTGATTGGTCTTATAGACTGCCTACAAATTCGACGACAAACACCAATCGAATCTCACTTTAATCCTGCGAGAGCATTGCCTCGAACTTTGTCTCCATCCTTCAACCAATGCCAAACTGACTGAGTGACTTGAACTCCAATCATACAGGTGAGTTCACTTACTGAATAAACCTTCTCCGTCAAATTTCTTGCTGATCAAATTACAGTTGTTCCGTTACCAGTAAAGCGCCTACAAATCCCTAGTTTTCGTCGTCTGCATCACCGTTTCTCCATGTTGCAAGGTATAAGGACACCGACTTTGACGATGCCATCTTTCGGACACGATGTGTCCCAAAGTGGTGTTCACAAGGTGGAAGGCTACGGTGAGGGAGACTCATGGAACTGGTCCCAGAATTCGAGCACGCCCCAACCATCGTATCCCAATATCTTTGACCCTTCTATGTACACCAACTTCGCATCTCATCTCCAACCACCAACGCGCACACAACCTCGCCATCATTCGATCGCTACCTCACATGTACTTCCAGCGGGTACTGCTACACCACCGCCTCCACGGCCCCAAATAGCGGGGAATATGGTTAAAGCGCAACCCGCTTTCAAACCCACTTGGCAAGGCTTTCTGGATACAACAAAGGACGCTATGACTGTTGTTGAGGCTTCCCTCCAGGGACGACTCAGCCATATCAGCCGACGACCCCACGACAAGGAACGAGCCGAAATGCTTACCTCGGGCACTGTCCTTGTGTACGAAGAAAACGCGTCTGGGATTAAGCGCTGGACTGACGCTGTGCACTGGTCTCCAAGCCGGGTTATGAACAACTGTCTGATATACCGTCAGCTCGTACGAGCACTCAAGCCTGAGGAGAAGAAGACAGCACTAAATCCATCTTGCGGCACCAAACGAAAGCGCAAAGAGAGTGCCGGAACTTCTGTGACCAAGACTGGGGAAAACGTCAACACGTCTGAAGACGAATACGAAAACCCTCCATTCGACAGCCCTTTCGCTGCCGATGCAGAGACTGCAAGCAAAGTCTACGCCAACTTCGCCCAAAGTCTCACTCCGGACCAGCAGAGGCGCTTCTGTGGGTCACTTATCGACAGTTACGAGTTTAAGGAAGGTGGCTTGATGAAGAAGACCATCTCCGTCAAGTACCAGGGCACCCACCATCATGTCATCTCCTACTACAGTCTCGAAGACGTTGTCAGCGGAAAATTGAAGCGACCATTCCAGGATCCAAAACTGGCCGATATTCATCCCAGACCAGAGCTTCTCACCGGCTGGAAGGTCAGTCTCGAAGATGAAGAAAGTAAAGATATGCCTCTTATTGCAGGCTATCCTCAACACATCCAGCCCAGTCATCTCCAACACCATGCTATTGGAGCCACGCAAGTAGTGGGCGTCCATGGATTAGTTCAGGGCCACGCTCCACTCCATTTGCACGTGCCAGAATACTGGCACGGTGCTCAGGTGCACCAATATGCACCAAGCCATCACAGCCCACAGCATTACTCTTCCCCACAGACAACCGCGCCTCAGTACACAGCATCGCAACCTGCCCACCAATACCCCGTTCAGCAACCACCCGCTCAGGCTTATCCCGCACAGCAGCCTTCTACTCAGCAATATGCTAAACCTCCCTCGCCTCAACATTATCCATCTCCACGATCTTCCAGTCCTCAGTTTCCGACTCAGTCGACTGCGCCCCCGCAGTATGCTCCTCAGTCGCAGCCCGCGCGACAATATCCATTTGATCAACCGCAAACGGTTCCCGCATCCCATTATTCTCAACATGTATCGGCTGCCCAGTACCCAGCTTCTCACCATGCTCAAGTCACGTCACCTACTCAATATGCTGCGCCTCAAACTGCGACATTCGATGTCCCCGTCCCGGTTCCACAAACCTCAACGTCAACTCGACAGCCTAGCCAAGGTTCTGTACCACCGAGTGATTCGCACAGAAGGGCATCAGCCCCCGTATTGCAGCCTTACAGTCCACAATACCACGCTGTACCGCACCCTCAATCTTACTATGTAACCGACCAAAAGTATGCACCCAACCCTCAACATGGGTACTAGGCTATCACATATTGCGACATTTCTTTTCAATACACCATATATCGAACATATACGAAGGGCAATGCGGCGAATGGTTTTGCTTGCGATACCCCTAGGCATGGATCTCATTAGGCGAAGGTGGCATCCTTTTTCGTATCTCAATGGCTTTGAGACAGCCGCTTATTGTTAATATGCTACACGCTCTTTGGTTTTTCCTAACGATCATTTTCACTTCTCTTGACGCAATGTCTGCTCATTCCAAGAACCCACGAAAAGTAACACTTTATGTACAGAATACCCCCGTGAACTTCGTGGACTTTTCTTATCTTGCTTATATCGTCTACACAACCCTACATACCCGTGTACTATTATCTACATCCATGTACCTCATAGTGTAATTCTTCACATGCACATTTGCATGGTACCAGTCGAGCTTTTTCGTCTCAAACTTGATTTTGCAATGATCGTGTTTCTTCATTTATTCGCTCACGTGAACAGTACAAAACACCCAAACCAAAGCATTCCATTTTTTGTCACAAAGGGTTGTGTCCGCGGGCAAAAAGCGTATGTGAGGGAGCCGTCTATCGGATTGGCTGTGAGTTTGAATATACGAGGTTACCAATCCTGCCAACACTATCGCATAAGCTAGTATATTCCAGGATATGTTGCTCTCGACATCTATGCACATCGATGAGAGGTGACGAGTGACATGGGGATTCAAGATGAGACGAGACCCCATGTAACTCTGATCACAGGGCTATTTTTTACCTTGCAAGAATAGGTGGACTTCCAAACATGTTTCCGGATTGAATTGATGATCGATCACATGCATCATTTTGTCGATGCTATTGACGTAGTTCGGATAGCGTCACGTGCTACATAGCCTGGCCTGTTTGCGACTCTGGCGTCTTTCCCATTTCCCTTACACTAACAGCAAATCTCAAGGTAAACCAGGTATTCTGCGTTCATTTCTGGACTGCAATAGCTCAGCTCAGCAGGACATTCACAAGGCGTCGACGCCATTTGCTCAGCCTTGGGTCGTGAATTCCGTATTGGATGATGCATCCACGAACATCCGATCTTTATCGATGCTAATATGTCCCTCGTACCATTCTTACTATCGTACCACTTTTCAGTCGACTTTCGAGGCGTCGTAGATTATCTCAGATCCTTGCAAGCCACATGCAGAGGACAGGATACGAGGTGCTGACGTCACCCTCGTTCATGGTTCTGTGCTAGTTCGCACTTGGGGAAGATCCCTGGTCGAAACCGTGGTATGGTTTGCGATCTGTCAGGAACAGCATTTGGAACCTTATCCAGCATGCTGAGAGCGAGCGTCCGTGGTAGTGTGCAGGCACTGGCGTCAGTTCGGCTCGCCTGTGGAAACTCCGGGGGCATCGCGAGGCTGCGAAATACTCACACTCCTACCTTGGCAGTCTTGGTTCTTCGTCGCTCGAAATCGAAACCATAGCTGTCTTATCATTAACTGGGTTGTTATTCGTTCTTGACTCAGTGAACTCAGGTTCAAGTTCAAGTTCAAGGACGGAATCGATATGCGCAGGGAATATTTCGTTTATCAAAGTTATCAGCTGAAACGCGACTGCGTCACGCACTACGTGGATCCTTGGATGTTCCTGGACACGTGTCTGAGCATTCACTGTCTACCAAGAAAAACGTGCTTGCAAGTCTACTGGATGTCCAGTTGTTGTCTGAACGCTTCGTTGCGCGTTTTCTGACTTCGTCAAAGAACCGTTACGTCAATCGTAGATTTTTCAGTCGCTCGATTTGCGCTAATATTTTGTAAAGTATTCCGAAGGCCATGAAACTAAATAGAAGTGTGTTTTGGTTGAATGATTCGAGAGCCCTGTTGAAGCAGTGCGATCAATTGATCCGTAGGGGAGTGGTTGGGAAGTGGTTGGGGATGAAGCGCCATCCTCAACATTACCGCGATCGCATCTATCGTCGAGTCGACGAAACTGTTTCTACACGTCTTCATGTCCTGCTACTGGTGGGCGCATTGACTGCACGTCCCTTGTTCACCTCTACATCAATTCTGAAGACTCATCCGACCTGGCACGGGCCGCTCTCCGAGAGCTCGTCTTTGAGATCCAACAGAGGAGAGCGTGTGCGACCAGCATACTGCCAAAATGCCACCAAAGCGTCGCAGACCTTCTTTGCCAACATTATCCCCAGAGCCCAAGAAGCGTGTCACACGCTCTTCAACAAGACAAAATCCGTCGACGGAACAAGGTCCAAAAGGCGATTCTCCTGTAGCAAAGCCAAGCACCTCGAGAGCAAAGAGCCAGCTCAAATCAACCAAACACGTCACTACGACGACTCCGAAACCCAGTGATGCAAGTGATAACATCGAGTCTAATCCCGTCAAACAAATCGAGCCCACCCTACCCAACAACATCACAACCCTCACCATCACCTCAACACTTGTGAAAAAACCAATACAATGCCAGCGTTACAAATGTTCCAACCCGTCAACACCGGACTCATTAGACACACTGATCTTCACCCACGGTGCCGGTGGCACACTCTCCGCTCCCGCAGTCGTGAACTTCTGCGCCGGCTTCTCCTCCTCCCTGCCCGTCTTCGCGTTCCAGGGCTCCTCGAACCTTCCCGCGAGGGTGCAAGCATTCCACGAGTGTATATCGCATATCCGAACCTGTGAGCAGGAGAATGCAGACGCAAAGCCCCGAACAAATAAGAGGAAGATAGGCGCTCGAGGGCTTCTCATCGGAGGCAGAAGTATGGGTGCGCGCGCCGCTGTTATGGCCGCCACGTCTTTTCTCACAGAAACCATCGAAGAGACAGATGAAAGACCAAAGGTACGGCTTATTCTTGTTTCCTACCCGCTCAAAGGACCGAAAGGCATCCGGGATGAGATTCTACTGGATTTATCAGAGGACGTGGATGTCCTGTTTATCATAGGGGAGAGAGATGCCATGTGTCCGTTGGATCCGCTGGAGGATGTGAGAGGGAAGATGGCGGCAGTGTCGCAGCTTGTTGTTGTGAGGGGTGCGGATCATGGGATGTGTGTTAGGGGGAAAGATAGGGAGAGGGAGGTGGGCGAGGAGACGGGACAGGTAGCTGCAAGATGGGTGAAAGAGGGGATGAGCGGAGAGGTGGTGTATGTTGGGGGAAAAGGGTAGGACCGGAGGTCCTCAGGGTGTGATGGGAGAGCAAGGAGCGAGGTTACATGAGTACATGGAGATCTTAAAAGCGTGATAGAAGTTCAGATGATCATCACAAAGTGTATTGAAGGACTCCTAGAACGCCTGTCTCTAACCTAAACGCATCTCCAGATGCTGGTATCGTAGTCGTCAAAACGCCCACTATGCAGGCATGATCATCGCAAGTGTACATCATAGAAGTCCTCAATTCCTACTCCTCCCTCGAAATCACAACTCCCTCGTCCCACTCCTCCCCGGCATCCAGAACGCCACCAAACTCGGCAGCCAAAGCCAACTCGTCATTGGCGCTCAGAATACCTTTGATGTCGCCCGAACCGATCTCTTCATAAACAGCAGTGATACCGCAAATGCGGCACACGCGCGCAACAGACGCCATCATCACCAAACCGAGCATGGCGAACGGTCCCACTGCAGTGAGCTGAGAGAACTGGCTTCAACACAATTAGCATTTGTCGTAACTATGTCGAAGAGCCAAAGAAAATTAGATTGGAGGAACAACACTTACTAGTACCACTGATGGATATACTTCTCGTCCCAGAACGTCAACCTGGCGGCAATCTTCTCCGGGCGCTCGCTCTTCTTGCCGGTCTCCACTTCCGAGAGCAAGAGGCCGAGCTGCTTTCGGAACTGGTGTAGGCTCTTCCACCAGTGGGAGCGACGGTGCTGGTTGCTGTTGCGCGCGAAGAGCTTATTGAGCAACTCAAGGATATCGAGAAGCATCGCCTTGTCGTTCTGGGTGGCGGCGAGGAGAGCGGTCGCGGGGATTGGAGCAGGCATTTTGGTGACAGACTCGAAGTATTTCACAGCCATGGTTATATATAGTTGAAGGATTATATGGAGGTTTATGTGTTGGCAGAGTGGCAGCGTGAAGGGTCCTGAAGGCTTCTGGGTAGGTGATGAGCCGTTGGATGTGGGGTCGCGAAAATATTGAGGTGCTGTTGGTTGCCGTGTGCGGAAGCGGAAGATGTGCGTATGCGGCGATTGGAGGAGCTTCTGATTGTGATGGGTTTTCCGAAGTGAGCAGCGTGCCGTCAGAGTGCTGAACTTCCCGGCGTTGGGTTGGTTGTAGTGTTGATAGTGGACGAGACAGTCAGTCGCATGCCTTGGGAGGTGGGGGACGAAAATATCTGCGCTTCTGGGGAATGATGAAGGTGAAGAGGGGAGACGCGTTGATGACGCAGCGTGAAAGCAAAGACTCGAGAGATGCGACTTGATGTCCTTATTACTTGACACACGTTACGTCGTTTATATCAACAACGAACGAACAGATCCCGATTAAGTCTATGCCCTCTTCCTTATCCTCTCTGATAGATAAAGACGTATTTGAGAAGTGAATGTTGAATTTGTGATGTTCAGGAGAGGATCGCGAATAACGCGTGGAAAGCGGCGGTGAAAATTCTGACAGCACGGGGGCAGCAGCGTTACCTTCCCCCTTTCTTGCAATCCCGATTCGAGTTATGCTCAGCTCACTCTTCTCATTCTGATGTGAGATGTTGATAGTACTGTGTAACAATACAGAGGCGAGAAGCCCTTTACGCGTTGCTTTTGGTGACGCAGTGGTGCGTGAGATCGACGTATGATCTGTAGCGAGTATCACAAGGCTCAGTCGTACCAAAACCAAGACGCTGAGGCTGTAGCTATCCAGTCTCGTGGGTTGCGAATCTTTGGACTGATGTCGCGTGCCGTGTGATTGAGACTAGTGGGGATTGGAGATCGGACTAGGGTTGTCGAAAGTTGCACTCCTCGCTCGTCGAAAAATGATGCCAAGTCCCTCGACCTAACTTGAGTCGATGAATCGTTGTGTCATCAAGCTCGACCTTGTGATCCCGAGAGTTGTATCACTTTTGTCACGATGTTTCCATATCGTACAATGGGCTGCAACGTATGTGGTAGACCCGGAGATGTTGGCGGCCTTTCAATGTCCCCTGGCTTCGCTTGAGCTTTCGTGAGCGGCTGCACCCTACCACCCGACACCACATCGACAACTCATCTGCCAACATCCGTCTCCCGGTCTGCATAGTCCGCAAGCATGAAAATGAACGAGGAAAATCGTATAGGGGAGGAGCGACCGGGCTACTCAGGTTGTCTTGCGGAGACATTTGCAACTGATTGATCCTCCCTTCATAAACCACCCTTGCTTCCGCTTTCGCACGAAGGTCAGTCGCGTCATAAGGTATGCGAATAGTATCTTCGTGCTCTTGACGACCTTGCGAGAACGCATAAGGAGTAATGAGGCCTGTGGCGTCGCGGAGACGACACGCTGTGGAGCAGACTCGATACCTCTAAGCTGCCACACCTGCTGCTTCTTGCACGCAAATATCGATTATGGCAAGAACACTCGTCCTGATGGACACTACAGGCTCTGGACACTATAGGCTCTGGGAAGTGCCATTCCGCGAAGACGGCCCCGAACAGCTCTGGCTATATTGCGGAGCTGGCCTCTACATCCGACGGAGAAGCACAACCTGCGCAGACAGACAAGGTGGGAAATGAGTGCTCGCTTGCCATGTTTGTGACATTCTCGCTCACAGTCAATGCTTTTCGGACAGCAGCGTCTCGTTTGCCTGACTTTTCTAGGACGCGTCTTCGTCGCACAACGAAGGCGGGGGGCGGCGAAGACCCGACCGAACAACAAACAAAACGACACGCTCGATGTCTCGAACCGTCTGTCAGCAATGAAACCTCTGGCTATTAGCCTATGATCGTCATATCCCAGCTACTGCACGCAGGAACTGCATGCCGCCCCAATATGCTGCGCGAGCGGCTCGACACCTTTCGAAAGCGACTACAGCCAAGGCGGCAGCCGGGCTAGGAAAGCCATGATACAGTTCCATATGCAACATGCCTTGGTATGCAGAACAAAGGGCATGTTGCGATGGTGGACGACACGTTGGCCCTCCCAAATTCTCGAGGGGTACCACAGTGATCGTACTGTATCTCAGACACACGATCATCTACAAGGGAGGAACAGTAGTCATGATGAGAGAAGCGATACCGAGCACAATGGACTGTGGACCACGTCAGACTCGTAATACCGGATTGAGTCTTTGGATTTTCCGCGAATTGGTGCTCTCATGTGAGCATATGCAATGACTTTCAGTCATTCAAGAGCGTTTAAAATGCATCTTCCTGCCTCTGTCTATGTCGAGGTTGCATAGACCGTGCAAATGTCTGAGACCTCTCTGGAGCGACACCAAGTTGCGACGCGTACTCAGGTCAAAACACAAACAGAACGGCGAAGATAGCGATATCTCTGCGGAAAAGGTGGGTCGATTGCTGACGAGGCGCACATTCTCATGGCCTGTTTCGACTTAACAGGGCTCCGGTATAGGAAGATTACTCGACTGTCTTCTGGGAGTGGTTGCAAAATGCATATGCAGCACTTCGGCAAGATAATCTTTGATACCATGTTCCGAGTATGATACGACTAAGGATGCTGGGAGCTGTGGCTTCTGATTTTTTGCCTCTCACTACTCGATGATCGAGCGAGCTGTGTTCGACTCTTGCGATCAGCGGGTGCATCAACGGCTGACATCATGGCACCGTACATTGACCAACGCCTTAGAAGACACTAACAAGCTGCAATGTGGTTTCATGCCGTTCGTAAGGCACGGCCAAAGCATGCTGGTAGCCCAAAACCTACTATCCCGTCCGACACAACTCGAAACGTACCGGACCTTTGATCGACATATCAAAAGAGCACGGGATTTCAAAGCTTGCTGCAACAAGCCTTTACGGGTACCCGTTGCGAGCTTCCTACGGCAGGATCGCCGCCAAGGTCCGTTTGTGCATGAGCGTGTACATTTTCGATGTCGTGTCTAGCTCCGGGGCAGCACATTCGATTTGTAACGGTATTTTCTTGGGACCTAAGAAAGCCGGTATCAGTCGGTGTTCGATAGCGCGACTGGCGGTCCGATTCAAGGCGCGTTCCTGTTAGGCCAAGCTACTGGATTACCGGCTTGCATATCGACACCAACGTCAATACGTCATGAAACGATTCTTGCACGGCAGGACAAGGGGTTCGTTTGGAAAGGACTTGATGATATCTTCTCATCCCGCTCCGTATATCACGGAAATAGCCGGAGACTTGCGCGCTTCCAACACGGCATGCTGAAGGCGACTAGGCGTAGTGGAGAAACATGACCTTAGTTCGTTGGTAGCCTTTATACCTCCTGGATTGCTTTTCGAATACGATACAGCTTGTGTTGCACGAGTAGCATTCAATGAACCGAAGATCAAGCGTGTCGTCTTCCACCAAACAGTCTCGTGTTCACCTTTCCAATAGCCTGGATTGCCTCGGTCAGACCACACAGCCCGTCGGATCGCCTGGACTTGGGAAGAATTTTCTGGTTCTCATCGCCTACTTTCGCCGGCAAGATCGTCCTAGAGGTTGCGACGGGTTGGAGCAACCGATTTGGGTTGACGTCCGAATGCATCTTGGCCAGCTACCACCATCCAATACGCCTACTTTGTACGAGAAGAGATATCCATGACATCCGGCAAGTCGTTGTGGGCACCACTATGGGTCTCGCTAAACAGAGCCATCGATGTATCGAAGTAGGTGTTGGTCTGCCTTTGAACGTCCCTCACTGTCGAGGAACTATCAAGCAGAGGCTTACAACGCGAGCCGTTGTAAGCTTGAAGCTCCAAGCGCTCAAGAGCATTACCAGAAATCACTTCTTGTCCCAAGATGGTATGCAGACGCCATCACTGTCGTCTGTCTCTGGGGGGTGTCTTTCGAAAGTCTGATCTTGTGGCCCTTATTTTTGATGTCGAGCGATCGAGAAGGATTCTAGCATTCGTAACTCGGGTCGCGTTGACTTGTGTCACACATACCCGTTATCAGGTTTTCGCGGTTGCGTAACGGAAGCGGGGTGGGATGCGTAGAAGGAGAAGGAGCAAACGTGTCGCGCTGCAGGAGTAGTTGCAGCCGTGATATCTGTCCAGCATTATCGGTGTCAGCAGAGAGCTTTTATCATTCCGGAGCAGTTGTTCGCATTCAAACTACCTTTTAAGTTGGCGCGAGGTACTGGGATGTCAAGCTCACCCCGCCTTCGATGATGGTGGCTGTGGGACGCAGAAGAAGTGTAGAGATCTGCTCAAGAGGCTCTTAACGCATACCATAGAAGGCCATCGCGTGTTGTATATGCTGTTGTCTGGGTCAAAGAGGTAGTGCTGCGGAGGAGCTTGCCTTCGCCGTTGAGCAAACAGAACCCCCTGCGCGTAGCAATCATAGGGCGCACGCCGGAGAGGCCCAACACGGAATCCTGGCTTGGAAAGTCGCAAGAGAAGACGTTGTAGCTTGAAACGCGCAGTACGAAAGAAGAGACGTCAGTTGCGGTAAACTGCGAAGGCCGCTGCAGTCCTTGCGAAGCAGCTGCACATACAGACGGCGAAGTGTCGAGCCGAGCGCGAGGCGACTCAAGATTGCTTGCCGAATCGAGCATCAAAGAAGAAGAGTCCTAAGCCCTTAGAGACAAGAAAAGAATACGCGGTAATGTGAGGTTGGTTGTTGATTGTCAGGGCGTCCTTTGCAACACCACGGCGAGCATCACCAGTTCGAACGGCCCGTGCGCCATGCAAACGTACGCAGCCATCCAGATCGCGATCCTCATAGGAGAATCAGAGGTGCAGGCGCCAGAAAGACGATGTTTGATGCCGACATGATGTTGGGTATTTCAACATCAAGACTTTTACCCAATCCGAGTTTGTGAGCTCTTTACCGAGATCTGAGAACGGCTACTGATGCGTACGTATATCGCCAAAACAAAGCCTATCAGACGAGTATGTGGACGGGCTACGTTGGGTGGAGTCAAGGAGTATGCATATCCTTTCAAAATACATGTCTTGGACTTTGATGGGGACGTGTATCAGAGTAGAGGATATATATTGCGGAATAATATGCTGCTTCGATCTGCTTGCTGGCTGTTTGAGCATGCATCATGCATGCGTCACACAACTTCAGCATCTCCAACCCTGTACTCCAAGCTCGAAAGATGTCCGAATAAGCTCTCATGCTAGCACACCCCCATCATGTGTCTCATGCAAGATCAAGACTCGCATTTTATCACAGCTGAAGCATATGGCCACTGAGACAGCTTGTCTGAACTGCTTGAGCGACGGCGGGCTTGTATCTGCCTTCTCCGTCTAATATCTTCAGCTTTCTTCCCCCCCATCGTATTAGGTGGTTCTAGATGCTCGTTTTGGAAGGCACTGCTTGCGGCCATATTCGAGCCCCTGAAAATTCTATTCGTCAATCTAAACACCCCAGTCGATGATGCGCTCAAAGCTGGCAGAGCAGATGAGCAGCCAAAGCCCCTCAAGCAAACACGATCATCAAGACATCAGCATCAAGTATATGGTCTCTGGAGTTCTGTATTTGATTCGTTGTGCAAGTGGTGTCTCGTACTTCATGCTTCATACTGAGGGAGTGAGCTTCCTCAAGATCAAAGGGCATTGAAGGCATCGAGCAAAGCAATGTCACGGAAGCAAGATGAGCACATATCAGCAGTCAATGAGATCAGCATGTCAAACCACGAAGCAAGAGAAAGGAACAGTTGTTGAGCAATGCTCTTTTATTCAATCTAAAGAAAAGAAGATCTGGACTACATATGACCTGAAAAGGTCCATCAGTGGACTCCACTAGCTGGCTCAGAGATCATCAATCTGCAACCCACCATCCAGCTCAGATCCAGTCCATCGTTGCAGTCGCGCCAAAACATACCACACTCAGTCGTGTATACCAGAGAAATTCTACCGAGAAGACTGGCCTGGTAACCATGTGAAGAAAACCGAAACAAAGACAGGAGTTGCCATGTTTGTGATGCAAGATTCATCTGCAAAAGACAATACAACGTTGCGCAGCCAGAAGGAGGCAAGAGCAAGCGAGGTATCGGTCAACGTGGATGATGCTCTTACATGTAGCGGCTGTTCATGAACTCAGAGGTACCGCGACCAGCAGAGCGAGGATCAGCCGGGCTGCCGTTGGTGCGCGAGCGGCGGGTAGGAGTCGTAGCAGTTGCAGAGCCAGACTCATGTCCACGAGGAACACCAGTAGCACCGTTAGCGATCATGTTGGCAAGCATCGGAGGAGCTGGAGCGCGTCCACGAGGAACACCAGTGGCACCGTTGGCAATCATGCCCGCAAGAGTCGGAGGAGCTGGAGCGCGTCCAATAACGCCGGGGTAGTTGTTGACAGGGGCTGGCGAAGGAGCGGTGTCGGCAAAGTACTGGGCGACGTGCGTCATGGGAATGAAGTCGAATGGGATGTAGCCCAAGTGGCCCTGACCAAAGGCGTATGAGTACCAGACTTCGATGTCGCGCTTCTTCAGCTCGGTCAGGCCCTGGAAGGGGACAGGAGCAGCACGCTGGCGAGCGAAGTTCATTGCAGCCTGGAGCATGTCGCGAGGAGTGCCGCGGTCGTAGACGCTAGTGCGGTTGCGGTGCTCGGTGATCGAAGAGTATCCGTGAGGCGGGTAGAGACCGACAGAACGAGCCGAGTCCATGGAACGCTGGAGCTTGGAGAGGTTGTCAGGACGAGGAAAAGACTGCTCGGTACCGGTGGAGCGAAGGTTGCCAGCAGCATCAGCGTCGGTGAAAGTGAGGATCAAGCGAGGACGACAGAACGGAGTCTCCTGCATGACCGAAGAGTTGCGGAACTTCTGAACAAGAGCCTCACGACCCTGGATCGTGGCGTAGGAGACCTCGGCGGCCTTGGTGGACTTGTATGCGCGCCAGCATCGAGACTCAATGGAGTCGACGAGAGCGATCATGCCGCCGACATCTGCGAAGTTGATGAATGCGTAACCGACGTTGCAGCCAGACTTGAAGTCAATGCGTAGGTAGAGGAAGTCGTATGTGCCGAAGCAGACCTCGTCGAGGATGGCCTTGAGGGACATCTATGGCAGTGGTTAGCGAAGAAGAAAGAAAGGTGTAGATGAAGTGACTCACCCAGTCCATCTTGTTGGGGATGTTGCGCAACATGATCGTGGTGCGAACATCGCTGCCGTCAAGGATGCGCTCACGACGAACACGGTTGTGTTGATCAGCAGGATGACGCTGGTACCCAGAGGCGGAGCCGTAGTAAGGCACTGGAGCAGCACGGAAGCCAACGAAGCGGCCCTGATCGTCGACGCGAGGCTTGGTGCGATGAGGCGAGTTAGCAGCACGCTCTCCAGACCAGGCTGAAGGATCAACAGTAGCCCACTGGTAGGCCTTCTGGAAGTGAGTCAGCAGGGGTGAAATGACATGAATGAGACGAGCTGCTTACGATGTTGGATGCATCCCAGATCGGATCAGACTGCAAGCTGTACACAGCGCGGTGAGCAGCGTCGACAGAGTGAAACTCAATGCGGAAGATCAGAAGCATCTTGGTGTCCTCAGTGTCGACGTGGATGCAGTTGCGAACAGTACCAAAAGCACCGGCAACACGCTCAATGGTGTCAGTCATGTCAGTGAGATCAGCAGGAGTAAACTCCCAGGCATCATGCTTCGGGTTGGGCACGATGAGAATAGGAAGCTTCATCTGACCCTCGAACTCATTGAGGCAAGCAGTGTCCTGGGCCTTGGCGAGTGCGTACTCATAGCTGGAGATCCAGTCAACAGTGAAGCCATGCTGCTCAAGGATGTCCTTGGCCTCGGCAGCCTCACGAAGGTCATCAAAGCGGAGATGAACACCTCGAGCGTAGACAGGCACGCAGTTGGAGAAGCATTGGTACTGGATGGCAGTCAGCAAGGGGCAAGAGATGGAAGGATGACTGGAGTACTCACAAGCTTCATCTGATGTTGGACACTGAACAGCTCATGCTCGGAATCGAGACCAGCATTGGTACCGTCAGGAAGCTGAGAGACGAACTGGAAGCGAGAAATGTATGACTTGTCGTTCTCAGAAAGTTCATTGACGAAGGCACCTTGAACATGAGGGACAGCAAGGGGAAGGATGTTGATGTACTTGTCCGAGGTGTTGTCGACCTGCTGGCCATTGGGAATGACGGTGACCTGGCTGAGGTTGTTGCGATGGTGAAGCGTGGTTGAACGATGGTTGCGGACAAGCTCAGGCGAGTAGAGGGTCGGGTCCGTACCACCATAGGGGCTGGAGGAAGGCCCAACACCAGCAGAAGACTGAGGTGAGTGGTGAGACATGATGAACGAATGCTGAACTATGTTGTACTAGGATGACAACAACGATGGATGAGATGAAGGTGGTGGCCAAAGAAGATGAGTGATGGTCAAGCTCAGGTATCAGAAAAGAGTCGGAAACCAAGTTGGGAGTTGTGAAGAGGAGGAAAGGGCGAGGGAGGCCGTCTTCTTATGGAGGAGGGAGGCTTGGCCTCACATGACAACGCTATTCCTCTTCTCGATTCTGCCATACCCGGAGTTCTTCCAGTGTCTTCATCACTCACCAGGCTCATGGAATGCTCACTGTGGTGGAGTTCCTGAGCGAGATGTGGGAGTGCATGTCGAACAAGCTCTCTACCCTCGGCCCTTGGGACCTCGAGAACGGCCAGGGCAGGTCTCTCGAAAGTAGCACCGTTAGAAAGCCCTCGTTGAGCTGTACAACCTCAGCTATTCAGGGCTGTGGCCAGACAAGATGGCTGAGCGTGCACTCGAGCTGCAAGGCCATCTTTTGCTTTGGTGTTCCACCATCACATCGCCAAACCAGCTATCGTGAACCTGTGGGGCCCACGATTCCGCCCCTTTCTAGCGCCCCCATAGTACTCACCGCCCGGGAGACCGCTGCGGGGGATGCCGTACAGGAAAGAGGTTCTCCGAGGATGACCCGGGTGAGAGGGTGAGCAGAGTGGCGTGAGAGGCGTGGGAGGGTGAGGGGCATGCAAGAATGAGGGCATGGAGATTAAACGTCTGAGGCAAGAGCAAGCACTCCACGAGGCTCTGACTGTCAATCGCGTGATTCCTGCATGAGCAGCCATCTGCCATGATAACTAGCAAATGTGCATGCTTTCCCGAGCGTGGAAAGCGAGGCTCGAGAGCAGCTGCGTTGGGAAGGCGCGCTGCAGCTCAGGCCGCAACGTGAGGTTGAAACACGCAAGACACTGCAAGCTGCTTCACGAGGGGGCGTGAGAGCATCAGCATCAAGCTAGCAAGAACAAAACGTGTCTGAAAGATTCGGGGGACTCGCTGCCAGGGGCAGAGAGACGGAATACGAGAGTCACAAGGCCATTGCACGCGCGCGAGAAACCTCACACAGGCCAGCGTAACAACTACGTGCTCCAGCGACCGAGTAAAACGCACTCATTCGACCCTCAGTAGAGCAGACAAAGGGATGGCAGCTGTCACCGGTTGCCTGAAGCGTGCTGCAGCCAGGCGGAGTCATACGAACCTCCGGCACTCCTCAAGTCAGTGGTGCAACAGCGGAAAGCCTCACGGCATCTCGAAGCTGCGCAGAGAATTCGACGCACATTGTACACCTTCTCCAACGCATTCAGTGAAGATACAGCCGGCTGAGCTTTGCGGCAGCAGCGGTGATGAGTTCCGCCCGCCGCAACTGCGAGATAGACACGAACCACACAACCACGGAATGACATTTGTTACGGCAGCAGTGGCAGCACGAAGACATATGACACTGACACATGGCACACGAAAAGCAGCTTTGGAGATCTTCAGCTCACTTTGAGTCTGTAAACGACCTGTGGTGCTCACTTCTTGCAGACTACGACTAAGAGCACTTCAAATTGCAATACGGCAACAGTGAAGGCGATGGATTCAAGGATCTCAAAAGAAAAAAGCTTTGTTTCTTCTATCTATGCTGTATTCTCCACGCCTTTGTATGCCCAGTTTCCTCCCGAAATCTCCTTACTTCCAAGAGCCTCGATTGTCAACCTGTATTCGTCAAGCGGGGTGAGTGGGGGTCGGAGATTCGTGGACCGTCGTGGTAGTAGCTATGGGAGCTTGTACGTGTACACTGGACCAGCTACAGACCCATCTGCCGAATTCAGACTATCTAGAGTAAGCACAGTTCGCGGAGGTGATGAAGGGGCCAAAAGCCTACAAGAGGGCAAGACATGCCAAAGCGGTTGGCGTCATCAACACGACACAGAGACAAAGGCGCATCACCGGCGCTCAGGACGCAGGACGATACGCTGAATCACATTAGCCCACTGCATCATAGTAACAAGACAGACCAACTCACTGTGCCAGGCGGCCATGTCTTCATACGCCTCCCTCATCCGCTCCATCGCCGCCTCGACAAAAGCCTGCTCCTCGACGAGCCATCTAAACTGGATGACTGGAGCCAGCAACACCACCTCGAACCCCGCCAGCACTATCACGTCCTCGAACTCGTCGATGTAGCGCACAAGCGCATTCATCATGTCGTATATCTCTATGAGCCATTGCTCAAGACCGCGGAACAGGTAGTAGCAGATGCGCGCGCGCACCGAGTCGCCGGGGAGCGGGAAGTCGTTGATGTCGGCCTCTTCGTCTTCGTAAGACGACATGGTGAGGGTATGGAGAATAAGGTCGCAGTGTGGATGTATGTTCTTGAGATCTAAAGAAAGTGGGGCTGATCGTTGAGTTGCTGGGTTTTGAGAAGCCGATTTCACTTTCTACAACACATTGCCAGCCGGTCATTGCCAAGCCTTCACACATTGCTATCAAGCAGATTTGGGGTCTAAATGATGGGCACTGAAGAGGCATCATTTGGGCGCGAAGATGAGAGAAGTTTTCGGATTCCTGCGTCTTTTCAACATAGTCTTGAGATGTTCCTCTTCATTCACTCTCATTTCTCAGCACTGTTTCTCCACTTTGACAACCTCATCCGGTTCTCGAGAGCGGAATCGTCTCCAAGGCCTTGTCTTCCAGCATCTAGCGACCACAAGGTCATATATTCTCTTATGTAAGGATGTTCAGGGGCTGCCAAGTTTGTCCTCTCAGAAAGTTATCATGCATTCCACGGACATCCAATCGAAGCGAATCAGAGACCGAACAATATCACCAGGAAAACTGAATCCCGGCCAATGCCAGCCAATATCCTGTTAACCGCTCGCCGTCTCTCGTTCCTTGTGCCTCATTCCCTTTCTATGATCTGCCTGTGTATGAACTCCTGGCACACCTCCGACCAGTGCACATGGCCTGCGACTCTGACGATGGTAGTACTTGTGCGCTCGACTACCTTCTCGATAGACCGGTAGAAAAAACTCCCATCCAACCGTATCGGAGTTTTTGGACAGTCAGCGGACACGCAGTAGGATGCAAGACCTTGAAGTTCGGGGCTGCTGGCACCCCGACTGACTCTGTGTCATCTGTTAGCAGCGTTTTGTTTCTCTCCGTCTCTCGCAAACATACACAGCCTAATTCAGTGTCCTCCGGTACGAGTTCCCGCATCCTTGTTATCGGGCGCGTCCGATTCGCGGGCTCATGTGCAGTCGCGGAGACGAGTGAACAATCTTACGGTAGTTAGGGACTACAGCATATCTCGGGGATGTTCGATCCGTGATTATGGTTTGCTGCTACTTGTTTGATCGTGAAGGAGTTTAGGAAGCTTTCTGATCTCCGGACACGGCTGCGTATCGACGCAACGAGACGTGGGCGCGCGTGTCGAGCGAAGAAAGCTCTGTATATCGAACGTGGTCGCTTCAGGTAGATGTTTGGTTGGAACAGGGAGGCGACTGTTTTACTGATATGAAGAGGGTGTCGGTGTCTATATGTGCGGCGATGAGCTTGTCGTGTCCAATGCTCGATGCTCGTCACCGCATCCAGGCTCGGCGTCGATGAGCTGGGGAGCGCTCGAGACAGGGAGGTAGTATGGGGACGGGTAGGTTTGCGTTATTGTGTTACTCTTTGCATTGCCTGTCTTTGTGTTTCTCTATAATAAAAGGCTGCTCGCTTCTCATTCCCCTCTGCCAGTCCCGCCAGTAGGCAAGAGGTGGAAATAGACAGTCTGTCAGTTCCACGTATATACGTGGAGGAGTGAGCAATGAGTCAAATAAGGTATTATGTGTTCGCATGAGGCCAAATCTTGATAGAAAATATACGTAAGACCACATGTACAACAGAACAAACCATATGGTAACTATTCAATATGACTCACTGGGGCAACATTTCAGTCGTTCGTTACATGCATGTAGGGACTCATGAATTTTGACCTGAATATGCTCTTCTATATCACCTCGCATCTCCAAACCAGAAGGGTCGATAGTAACATGAGAAACTCTGGGTGCTGTAACGCGAGTACTTCCCTTCCAAAACACATCTTAAATCAAATTCTAGTCGCCAAATATGTCACATTACGTTCAATGTCCCAGCGAGTTGCAATATAGCAAACAGGAAGATGTGCTGCTAACAACTGAATTCTGAGTCGTCAATGAAACTAGTAAACTCAAGAAAGAAGACTCAGAACACGTCCCTTTCAACCCAAATCCTCGTGACGGTATCAATACTACTCCATGCAAGCCAACGGGGTATCATAAAACCAGAATTAGCACTTCGTCACCAACGACTCTGACATATCTCCACATGTTCATTTCTTCTCCTTCTCCCCCTGAAACATCCACCCATCGTCCTCCAGACTAGCCACCTTCTCCCTCAAACTCCTCTTCAACGCAGCCCGAATCTCGTCCTCCACAGCCTTAGCATCCCAATGCGGATTCTTCTGCCCATACAGCTCGATCATCTGGTTGTCATGCTCTGTCGAATTGTCAGCCCCACCCTTTCACAACTGTCCCTTCTTCCTTGATGTGATTCAAGACGTACCGGCCTCATCGCCCTCATTCTCATTCCCGGCCATGGCCATATGCGCATACGCAGTCTGCGGCGCATAAACGGTGTAGTCGCCACTCGGCAGACGCTCGACGAGCTCGTCTTCCATTGGTTGCTGGAATATGTTTGATGTGTCGGCGCGAACGGTGGGGTGGGGACGCCGGGACGAGGCGTGGAAGAGGTTGCGACGGGAGGTGGGTGGTGGACGTGTAGGGCGAAGGGAGGAGTCCATGGTTGTGGTAGGTCGGGACATATTGGCCGACAGTGAAAGCGAGGCGTTTGGATATCGGAACCGGTTTGGGTGAATTAAGATCGAACTAGTCGCGGTCGAGGTGTGTTGATGTTTGGTATATGGTGAGACTGGTTCGTTTGGCGTGCCGTAGGTTTCGCGGGGGAGTGTTGCGGCGACGCGAACAGCACCATCAGCTCACGTACACAGATCGAGGTGAGTTTACGCGTCTTTTCACGTGTCAAAGTACTGACATGTTCATTCTAGTTACCTCCCGCGCCTCCAAGTTGCCTGCAGTGTTCAGACGTATCGGAAATCGCGAACCAGCATCCCCGCATGAGGACGAGCAACCCACCAATCACTCCGGACTTCCCCCCTCCCAACACCACAATCAGCACACCAATGTCTGAACAAAGACAAGACGTTGATCCGGCTGCTGTATCTGCTGCCCTAAATCTCCCGTCAAAACCACCAAGCCCAACCCCGGACGCAGAAGACGCATCGCCTCCCAGGAAACGCCCAAGGACTCGCGCTCCTCCGCAAGCAGATATACCAGCTCCGAAACCCACAGTCCATGAGCCAATAGCTCCCGCACCAAAACAATATGTTCAACCTCCGACTTCTCCATCGCAACATGAAACCCACCGCTTCCCTATCCAGCCGCTCCACCGTTTCCACGGCGCCTCAGCAACTATAAAGCGGCCTCGCGAAGTCGCACACTTTTCATACGACGACAATCATGAATATCGGGATGATGAGTCGAGCATAAACTACTATGTTCCACCACCACTGGGCGCGGACCTGAAGGAAGGCTTCGACACGTTCCGGCATCATGAGGACAAGGAAGATCAGCATTTGGACAGCCTGCTGCAGGCCTTGATGGAGAAGGAGCAGAAAGAGGGGAGTGACAAGAGGGTCAAGGCGGATTTTGTTACCTGGAGAGGCATGATGACGAAGGTACGTTGATGCCGGGAGCGGATGGGTATTGCAAAGTAAGCCCTTACCTTACTGCTCCATTTCAAGCCCTACTCACCCACATCCCTCTTAAACGCCAACGCTAACCCCCCCAGATCCTAACCGCCCCCTTCGACCACTTCGCCGAATTCAACATGTTCGCAACCCTCCACGACTCCACAATCTACATCGAAGAAGACTTCCCCTCCCGTTTTGCCGCCCGCGCCGCCGAATCATCCCACCCACCCCCTCGCTCCCACCACCCAGACCCACAATCCCAGTCCCGCGAAATGATGACATACTGGGGCTACAAGTTCGAAACCCTCTCGCTAATCCCCACCCCGCCATCCTCCACCACCCCAGAGCAAATCCGCGTCCACCAACGCGCCGTAACATCCAACCACGCGCAGCACTGCTCCATAGTAAGCACCTCCTTCGGCCCCCACAGCCTACTCCTAGGCGGCGAAGTCGACGGCCTCCTGGCGCCTAAACCCGCAAATCCCGACGAACAAGTGCAATGGGTCGAGCTCAAGACTACGGAGGAACTGCCCCCGCCGCAGCGCCAGCAACACCGCGATATCCTCAAGTTCGAGCGCAAGCTGCTCAAGTTCTGGGCGCAGTCTTTCCTGCTCGGCGTGCCCAAGGTTGTGGTTGGGTTTCGGAGTAAGACCGGCATTCTGCGCGGCCTGCAGACTTTCAATACGCATGAGATCCCGGGGATGGTGAGGCGCGGGACGGGATGTTGGGACGGGAATGTGTGTATTAATTTCGCGGCGGGCTTTTTGGGCTGGCTTAAGGAGGTGGTTCAGGGGGAGGGCGTGTATAGTGTTGTGTTGAGGAGGAAGAGCGGTGTTGTGGAGGTTACGAGGGTGGGCGATGGGACGGGGAATATTGTGAGTGAGGAGTTTTTGGCGTGGAGGCGGGCGGGGGATGAGGGGGATGAGGGAGAGGATGGCGGAGGGGTGAAGATATAGTTCTAGATGAGGTGAATGTGGCCGCTTGAGCCTTGTGCCACAGGCTCGTAGCTGATTTGTGTGTCAATCTGCCTCGAAGCAGATATGGAGAGGGCTGCCACGGACAAGTTCCATCACGGCAAACGACGAATGAGAAGAATACACGAGCTGGTCTCGTAAACATATACAAATGATTCCCTACATGCTAGCTCACAACCCAAAACGCCATCTCCAGCAGTAACACCCCCCCTCTACCCCCTCCCCATCTTAAACCGACTCCCCAACGTCCCAAACCTCTCACTAGCCTTACTCGCCACCGTGGGGCTCTGACTGGCCACCTGCGCGCCCTCCTGCACCTTCTCGATAAGAATCGCGCCCTTCATCTGATTAACCTTGCCATACTTCCTATTCCGCTGAGCAATATCGAAAAACTCCTCCGAGTTATCCGTGCCCATGAGTGCCGCCGTCTGCGTCAACTCGTCCAAATTCTCCATCAAGATGGGGTTGTTGAGGCTGTTAACGAAGGAGGACAGGAAGGCCGTGTCCGTCGCGAACGAAGCGACGGCGGACGGCGTGATGCGCTTTACGCCGTCGTCGAGCGGGAGCGAGAGGATAGACTCAGCGGCGTGCGACAGCGCGTCGAAGTAGATGAAGCCCTTGATCTGCGTGGGCAGCGCGAGGAGGACGGAGGACATGATGTTCGATAGGTAGCGTGTTAGCTCGAGCATGTACTCGCTGGGCTCTACGGCGGGCTTTGCGGCCATCCAGTCGTAGTCTGCTGTTTCGATCAGGTCGTCGATCTTGGAGTTTACGAGCTCGAAGATGCGGTCTGAGGCTTGTTTCTTGGCTTTTGCGAATTGCGTGGTTGCTGAGAGCGTGATGGGCGCGTTTGATGAGGGGGAGCTCCGGGCTTGGAAGAGCAGGTCTTGGAGCTCGACGCAGGCGGTTTCGAAGTGCTCCAGGTTGGTTAGGATTTGGACGATTTGGCCGGGATATTGGGAGGAGAGGCGGTCGACGAGGGATTGGCAGACTTGTTTGCAGAGGAGATCGTCTAAAGCCTAATACACGTTAGTTACTAATGGTGAATGGGGTGGGGTGTGAGACGTACTATTCGCAGAGTTTCATCGACGATAGTAGACTTCTGGAAGTAGTCGTCGGAGAAGAGGTAGATTTGGTTGAGGAAGTTCCGGATGTCGATGCAGCATAGAGGGTACATTTGGGAGAATGGGAGGACACATGGAAATCTGTATAATTTTAGTGGATATTTCTTTGGAACAAAAGGGTGTGTAATGTACGTGAGCTCTTCCCGAGTTTTGTCGGGCGTGTACCAACTGACTGATACCACTTTGTCGTATTCTTCGTAGTTATTGATAGGCATGGGCATGTAGTCGTCTGTTTGTACAATCTCGAGGAAATCGTCGCTGAATCGCTGCTTTAGTAGCTCGGAGTATTTGGAGAAGAGTATGAGTAGGAGGTCGTTCATTGCCGAGACAGAGTAGCCCCATTTCTGCGTAGGCCATCAGCCAAAGTCGAAACTGCAGTATATTCCATTACTCACCTCCATGGTCAGCATGAAGAGCGCTATTCGACTCTTAATCTTCAGAAGTAGCTCATCGCTCTCTACCGTATGGAGGAAGCTGGTGATGAGCTTGATTGCACTCTGACACATCGAGTCCCAAAGTTCATCGACCTGTGCACGCATCAGCAAAAGTGAGACTGCCAAAATAGAGCACGCTCACATCAGATTGCTGTCGCAAACTCGTCGTCTTCGATATGGTAGCCTTTTCGATAATCGCAAATCCCGCAATGCTCTCCAACAAGCTGCTGAGGTCGCTACAATCTTCATCAAGGAGATTTAGTTTAGTCGGTATTATAAGATCTTTTTGGGTCCGCCGATCCGCCGCATATTCCATTCTGAACTGGTCGGCCTTTCCCAGGGTCTCGTTGATGTGCATCGCTTCGAACAAGGGCGAAAAGTCCGTCTCAATACCCGCCTCTTCATTGTTCAACACGTCAAACTCGTCAGTCTCATCAGCAACAAGCTCGATCGCCGAATTCAGCTTGAACTTTGAGAATCGCGGATCCGCTTCAGCTCGTTCCTGGTTGCGCGTGCGTCGCATATCGGTGTAGTAAAACGACACCTCGCCCAACAACTGTGCGGACTCTCGAATCCGGTAGAGCCAGGTACTTAGGTCATTCTTGACAGCTTCTCTGACCTGGTCCTGGGTCTGCGGAACAGATTTCTCAATCAAACTGGCAATCTTGAATCGATTAATCTCCTTCAAATGGATCGTTTGCAGCTCGTCTAGTGCCCGTAACGCAGCATAGTAGTTCTTCTCTCGCAGCATATCCTGGACCTGATTGGCAAGCCTCAACACATTCAAGCACGCATTCAGAGCCTGTGTCGCTTCGTTGATATTCTGGCGTACGCCTCGAGAGTCCACGAGCGCTTGCTTTTGTGTTGCCAGCTTCTCGATACTTTCTTGGATGGATTCGTTGAGTTGTAGAATCTCCCCACTCATTTGCACAGTTTGGTCCCGGATCCGGAGTAGGGAGTCAACTGAGCTGACAAAGTCTTGGTGGTTAGCATTGCATATCCGCTCAATCTCGGATTCTCGGTCGTTGGCGAATGAATCGAAGGCATATTGGAGTTGGTTTGAGTAGCGGGCATCTTTCATGATGGGGATTAACTGGTCAATATAGTCCGAGCCCATGGACGACTGGGATATCTACATAGTGTCAGTAAATAATTAAATCTTCTGGGAGTGCAATACGTGTATGTACTTGTTTGATAGCTATGTACAGATCATCGCCTGGATCCACAGCCGACGGCATGATGATGGTTGCTTAACACGGACTCCCGCGTTCAATTTATGGATTGATTTTCTGGATCGAAGCTCTAGTTAGACTCCAAGATGTGTGATTCCGTCGGAAATGCTGACTTGTTCACGAAACGCGGTTGCTGGCACGTTCGCGATGCATGAGCTACGATGAACTCGACCTAGCGCTCTACACCCCTGCAGCACGTGACCGTGACGCGCTCCACTTTCTCGATTGGGTGGAGTGGTGGCGGAGCGATGACGGAGCGTTTCGCGTTCTTACCCCGCCGAATTCCGATGTTTGTAGAACTCCGATCGAAAAAGATATAACTTTTTCAAACTTGCCTAATTTTCTGCCACATCACAAAATGGAGGCCATTATCAGTAAGAAGATCAAAGTTTGGGTACCAAGCAATTGCTGATCAGTACAGACAAGTTCGAGAACGTGTCCAGCGGGATTACAAACACCGCTTCGTCGAAGTAAGTGCAAGCATGAGATTTTGTTGGATGGTATGCTAATGATCGTCCAGGTCAGTACTTCTGCTCGGTGCAGGCTTTGTGTAAGTATATGAATATGGAACTTAGCTACCAGAACTAACGATTGAAGCACACGGCCAACTGCAGAGATTCTCGGAAAGTCAGGCGTCAAGGTCATCGTTGGTATGCTACTGAGTCTGCATTATGAATGAGAAACTTTGCTAACGTAACACAGCTTGCAGGACTCTCGAGAAGGCACAAGCATTGGCCAAGGATATCCCGAACTCTCAGGCCATCAGCGTGAGAAACTATCTTTCGCCAATTGCAATGCTTCATGTGCTAACTCTTGTAGCTCGATGTCAACAACGACGAGGCGCTCGACGCTGAAGTCGCCAAAGTCGACGTCGTCATCAGCTTGATTCCCTACACGTACCACGCAACCGTCATCAAGTCGGCGATCCGCAAGAAGAAGGATGTCGTCACAACGTCATATGTCTCGCCTGCGATGATGGAGCTCGATGCTGCCGCGAAGGAAGCCGGCATCACAGTCATGAACGAGATCGGTCTTGACCCCGGAATCGACCACTTGTCCGCCGTCCTCACCATTGATGAGGTACACAAAGCTGGTGGCAAGATCCTGTCCTTCAAGTCGTACTGCGGAGGACTCCCGGCCCCCGAGGCCTCTGACAACCCGCTCGGATACAAGTTCTCGTGGAGCTCGCGAGGTGTGCTGTTGGCACTGAGGAATGCGGCCAAGTACTACGAGGATGGCAAGGCCAAGGAGATTGAGGGACCGGAGCTCATGGCTGAGGCCAAGCCATACTTCATCTACCCTGGCTACGCTTTCGTCGCTTACCCCAACCGTGACTCTACCCCATACAAGGAGCGCTACAACATCCCCGAGGCCCAGACTATCATCCGTGGTACCCTCCGCTACCAGGGTTTCCCCGAGTACATCAAGTGCCTCGTCGACATTGGCTTCTTGTCTGACGATGCGCAAGACTTCCTCAAGGAGGGTGAGAAACGCACATGGAAGGACGCCACAGCAAAGATTATCGGCGCGACCAGCGACAAGGAGGAGGATCTTATCTGGGCCATCAGCTCCAAGACCAAGTTCGCGAGCACCGAAGAGAAGGACCGCATCATCACCGGCCTCCGCTGGATCGGCCTCTTCTCTGACGAGAAGATCACTCCCCGCGGCAACCCCCTCGACACCCTCTGCGCCACACTCGAGCAGAAGATGCAGTACGAGGCCCACGAGCGCGACTTTGTCATGCTGCAGCACAAGTTTGAGATTGAGAACAAGGACGGCAGCAAGGTCATTCGCACATCGACTCTCGCTGATTACGGTGATCCCAAGGGCTACTCGTCCATGGCCAAGTTGGTCGGTGTTCCCTGTGCGGTCGCCGTGCAGCAGGTGCTCGACGGTACGCTCAAGGAGAGGGGCATTCTGGCCCCCATGTCGCCGGAGATTTGCAAGCCGCTGATGAAGGTGTTGGAGGAGAAGTACGGCATCTCGTTTGTCGAGAAGACTGTTGCCGCATAGATTGGACTTGTTTGCGTGAAAACTGGGATCATAGAATAACGATTCCAGGAGTTGTGGGTGTATAGAGGAAAGCACTTCGGAATGAATGCATGACATCAAATGCGTGTTTTGTCTTTTTCTCCACAATCCTCAAATATGTAGTGGATCTGTACTTTTTATGTACCATTCGTCCCTCATACCTCGTAACTCATAGCATGTTCACGCACTGCTCATTCTCTCAATCCAAGCCCGCCGAAGCAGGCAGCGCTTTGCTTCCACCAGACTTCTTCGCACCTCCACCACCACCGCCTCCTCCCATGCCACCACCAAACATGCTCCCCAGCATATCAAACATGGGATTCCCCTGCCTCGGAATCTTGATACCAAAGTACATCTCCCCAATCTGATCCAGCGCCTCATCCCAAGTGACATCCTTCAAATCACTCGCATAATGGCTCTTGAGCTGACGGTACAAACTCGGATCGCCCCTCTCTACGCTCAGCAACAAGAGGCCCAGGAAATTCAGCAGCGGCAGCGAGGGGTATACGCGCAGATCGGAGGAGGTAGTGGAGACCTGCTGTGCGTTGAGGGCGGGCAGCTTGGACAGCGAGGACGTGAAGAGCAGGAAGAACTTGTTCGCTGCGCGGAGGTTGCCTGTGAGGAGGTAGGGGAGGACGCCGCGGGCGCAGTATAGGGGCGCGGTGTGGGGCGAGTCGGCGGTGTACCAGGAGAATTCTAGGGAGGCGAGGGTTAGGGCTGAGTCTTGTGTGCCGAGGGTTAGGTGGCGTTCTGCGTCGTAGGGCTCGAGGTCTGCGCGGGCGGGTGGGTTAGTGAGGTGGTCTTATATGGCGTGTATGTGTATGTGTATGTGTGTGTATCAGTGGAGGGACGACGTACCCTCAGCGAACAGACTCCCCGCAACATGATGCACCTCCGGATCTCCAGCAGGATACTCGCCGAACTTGGAGCTCCACGCGACCATCTCGCCGATAAACTTCTTCTTCGTCGGCTCCTCCTTGGGGAACGCGCGCAGCAGGCTCAGCAGCTTCCCCTTGCTACTCGCGTCGGGCTTGACCTCGCCCTTGTTGAACACATCGAGCAGGAATATGCACAGGTCGCCGCCGGACCCGCCCTGGCCCGCTTGCAGGAGTGATTGCGCGCCCGAGTAGAGGATGTCTGTTGCGGCGGGCCAGTCCTGGGCTTTTGTGTAGCGCGAGGCGATGACGCGGAGCTGTTGGTGTGCTTCGTAGTATTGGCCTTCTGCGATTCTGACGTGAGTTAGCAAAGGGCTGGTCTGTGGGGAGTGCGGGAGGGGGTGGTACTTTTGCTGTTGTCGCTGGATCGCTTTTTCTATCTTGGACGACATCTTGTGGGGAGAGTTGAGAGTTTGGAGAGCGTGGACTTGCGGAGTTCGAGGTGCTATGCTATGCGATGCGATGACGCACAGACGGCGTTGGAGAGGACCCCACCTTGTCA
This sequence comes from Dothidotthia symphoricarpi CBS 119687, assembly GCF_010015815.1. Taxonomy (NCBI): domain Eukaryota; kingdom Fungi; phylum Ascomycota; class Dothideomycetes; order Pleosporales; family Dothidotthiaceae; genus Dothidotthia; species Dothidotthia symphoricarpi. The sequence continues at coordinate 374,796 of NW_022985019.1, read as the reverse complement.
GCCTCATCCGTCCACAACTACCACATTCGTACAAACCGGTCTTGAAACAAGTAGCGAGCACATTATGGACTAGATTGATCCTCTTTGTATGATATTAGTGTTATCTAACATTTACGAGGTATATATATAACACACTATCCAGCCCTTTATTCTCTCCACCCCCGCAACACCATCTCCGCCTCCACCACCACCACAACAATACATCTCACACCCCCCAGACCTCCCCCAACCCAGAGCAAAAACAAAATTGCATCGAACGGGACTCGAACCCGTGCCTGAAGCAGATACCAGAGCATGGGAAGCTTCAATTCTACCCCTAAACTATCGATGCATCAACATGTTGCTTGTTTTTCAGATTAGCCAGTAAATATCATGCCGCATCTCTGATAGATCCGAGACATATTTTCAAACGGAGACTACCGCTGTTACAGAAGCTTTGATTTGAACGGAGCATGCGTTTGCGGATAATGCGAGAGGGGTGTTGGGGATGCGGATGCGGCATATACCCCTCCCTCTCTCCCTCTTATTCGCTCTTCTTGGTCAAGTAGGAGTTGGGAGTAAGCTGCGTCAATTCTCACAACATTGATCTGGGACTTGCGTATTACAAGACTGCTGATATCCGCCCTGCTTGCTCTGTTGAGCGTTTTTTCCCGCTGTGGTTTTGTTGCGTTCAGAAGAACGAAATTCACTTCCAGCTTTTACACTGAGCCGCAATCCCTCCACTATATGCATACGTGTGACGTCTCATGACCAAGTGAAACAACATCATTCATCTATCCTTGGGTACCGAGTTTCCGAGTCTTGTCTCTCGGTTAGTCGAGGTTCCCGGAGTTAAATCAAGTTCTTATAAGAAAAGTAACTTATTCTACATGCAATCATCAAGCTGTTGCAAGATCTGACTGCAGCTTGATTGCGGATCTTTCGACTAAACGAGAGCCTGTTCACGCATGTGTTTTTATACATATGTAAAAGCATAATCATATCATTAATTCAAATACATCATGAGACATAACGTCTACCACCTGGACTCCCCCAACCTATCCCAACCTCGCACTAGCCCACCACACGCAAACACACAAACATGACGAAAAAGGGTATAATCCGCGCCGAAGCACGATAAAACTCCATCAGCTTGCAACGCAAGCATGGCAGTGCGGGGTCACGCGTGTCCTAGACGCCAAATCGCATTAGCACAAGCAAAAGAACCAACGACGAAAGAGCTGCGTGTCTACATGACAACGCACTTGTCTCTCTCTTCATGTCCATTTCCGTTTCCATTTCCGTTCCCAATCTGTCCGGGCCCTCCACTGTGACGTCTGCCTATTCGACCTGGCGATGTATTCGGAACTGCCTGTGGACGTCCAGAATGCCTTCGTCCTGAAGACGGCATGCTGTTGCTTTGGTATGCACTACCCTGCGGCGTCAACGGTGCGGCAGGATTCGCGGGATGGCCCTGCGGGGGGTGATACTGCGGGATCGTCGAGGCTTCCTCGTATGTTGGGGGCGGTGCAGGTTCATTGCTAGGGCGGAATGTTGTTTGGTTGTTACGTCGTGGTGGGATCACAGGCGGAGCCTCCCCTCGAGAAGTGCGACGGTTGCCAGGTCGAGCTTGAGATTGCTCTGCGATAGCGTTTTCGGAAAGCTGGTTTTCGCGTTGGCGTTGTTCTGTATCGCGTCTTCGCGACTCATCTTCCTCCTCTTGAAGTTGAAGCGCCAAGGCCAAATCGTGGTCCTCTTGCTCAGCCCGGCTACGCTCCATTGGCGAAGGCAATTCGGAGTTTTGTAGATTGGCGTTGGGAGTCGAGGACGTCTGTTGCTGGTTCCCGCGACGAGACTGAACGGTCGTCCAGTCTTGATTGTCGTCGACGTGCAGTACGTTCTCGATTTGCTGTCGCTCTTGGGGCTGGGGAGGTGCAGCGCTGTTGCCAACCGGGCGGAAGTCGCCTGAGTAGAGCTCACTTCCTTGGCCATTAACATCAACGAGCGACTCCCATACAATCTCGTCGTGGCTAGAATAACCTTGATCTGTCACAAGTGTGACGAGGTGGTTTGTGCGGGGATCCTTGAAAACCGTCGAGAAGTGGTCATTTCTGAACAAGATCGCGACTTGGCCCGGCTGGATACCATCTCGCATAACCTTCAGCCCATAGTCTGTTAGCTGAGTCGGCCATCGATCAAGGAATTCCTTGATGGCATGAATGTCCGTGAACATCTGTTGTTCGCTGGCAGTCAAAGGTTCACCAGACTGCAGCTTCGCGTCGAGCTCTTCTTCCTGGAACTGCACATACTGCGAAGTCTCATACGACTTGGCTACTCGGTCAAATGCGCTGTATGCCTCGGATCCTGCTTCAGGCAGCCATCCATGCATCAGGGGGATGTCGAAGGTTCGGTACAATCTCATATCATGCGTGTTCTCGAAGCCCCCGCCTTGACCGGTCGACCGGTTGGTAAGCGCGGTATTATCAGGGGAACCATCTGTTTCAGGCACAAACAGAGGGTTTACGTTGAGGCCTGTGTGTAGAGCAAGGAGGAATTTGTAGAGATCACTGACGTCTGGCAACCCTTGCGCTGCTTCGCCTCGTCGCCCTGACATGAGCTCATCGAAAACAGCGTCAAGTAGCAAGCCCAGGCTGACTGTTTCTCGCGTACGTAGCGTTTCAGTTAATGCGGTCTCAACGCCAGACGGGGTTGAGAGCACAAGTGCGTTGACTAGAGCAAGCAGTGGGCAGGGACCGTTGAGATTTTGGGTAAGGATTGGCGAAGTCCGGATGCCTTGTTTATTAACGTCGTGCCATCGGATTTGCTTGATCTGATAATTCTCCTTTCTCTGTCTGTTCATAGCCGTAGTGGGTGATTCCGGAACAGAGTTGGAGGCAGCGCCGACGACGCCAGTCTCAAGTGAAGGTAGTTGTTGATCCTCATGCGACCTCCGCGGTGGCAGAGTTGGAGGTTGGTCACCTGTGTGCGGTGAAGGTGACTGCGGGGCAGTATACGGAGGTGCTTGTTCATGAACGTGGGATGGCACATATTCTCGCTCCTGTTGCTGTTCTGCCTTGGCTACAACTTCTTGCGCAGCGTTCAATTCTTGCAGCTGCTTTGCTTCCTGCCCGCCCGTTCCCCAGTGTTGCTGATCCTGCCATACATTCTGGTCAGTCGGTTGACTGTGTTGAACGGGTACATGGCTTGTTTGAGTAGATTCCGCCGATGGGGCACTCGTCGGTTGGTTCCAGGGATCAGAGACAGTCGAGTTTTGTCCGAAATGTTCGTGTTGTGGGGTCGCTGACTCTACGGCAATGGTTGGTGGGAGACCGGAGGATTTCAAATTTGATTGCAAAGGCGCATGGCTGTCCAGCTTCAACTTGGCGAAGTCATGAGCAGGTAGCTCCACTGGGTCATTGCGCACTTGAGGGTGTGCCTGCGACCCTCCCCAAGCTTGCTGGCTGCTTTCTCCCCATACAGATTGACTGTTGTCGGCACCGAAATTGCTCTGCCCAGTCGCCTGCATCTTGAGATATGGGTTGTTTGTCTGCAGCGGCACCGAACCGTTTGATAGTTCCGAGATGTTACTCACGCTGCCCCATGACGCAGCATTAGCCCCTGCAGGCATCGACGACATCGATTCGAATGACTTTTTAATAGGCACTCCTGCAGGTGGCCCGGCCCTCAAAGCATCTGGAATACCGCTCGATCTGTTTGTGCTATTCGTGGTGGTAACATCCTGGGGCGACTTGCCTTTTGCCGGCTTTAGCGCATCAGGTACGTACTTGTGGTCGATATCTTCGAAATCGTCGTCGTCGTCAGACCTGTCCCAGTCTTCGTCGTCACTGTAATCTGACACGTCATCGCGTGTATCCTTTGGGCCGTTGGCTTCCTCCGGTGTTATGAAGTTGAACGCTGGAGATGGGTTGTGGTTTGGCGCGTGGGCATTGTTCCCGGAAGTCGAAGGAATGGTGGGTAGATGCTCCTCAGCGGGTGTTAATGGATAGGGAGGGTTTGATTTTGAAAGCGGCGCGGGCACGAGGCCAGCCTGTGGTGTTTGACTTCGAATAGTCATCGTGGGGTGGTGTTATAGATGTTGGCGGAGCGTTGAGGTGTTGAGAAGCCCCGTCCACTGGAAGATGTGGAGCTTACTCTTGGACGTGCGAAGTTCTTTGAACTAAGTAACAGAACTAGTGATGGGGAAAGAAGAAGAAGAGCTCAGAGCGGGGCGAAATGTTGGTAAGATGTATACGCGGCCAGGGCATGGCTGTAGACGGTGAAGGCACGGATGTCTGACCGATGACGAAAGCCTACCATTCTGGGGTGCTTGCGCCACAGTGGCTGTGTATGTGGCACAAGCTACCGGAGGATGCGACCGGGGAACAAGTGAATTTTGTGCGACTTGCGATTCGTCGATTTCGTCGAACCCGACAATTTCACTCACAACTTCGAACAATCCCCGTCCTCTCGCAACAATTGTCATTTTCACACACTATCCAAAAGTGACTCTCGCGCATGGCTTGGTGACATCTGATACGGAAGGAACGACGCCGACCGCGCAATGCATTCGTACATCCGGCCGAACACGCACGTCGCGTTGCGACTGCCCTCAGGCCTGCTCAAGATCCTCGAAATCACGCCCAACATGTACGTCGCATAGTTGGAGTGAGCCCCGCTTGGCCTCAACACGTGAGGGAGTCTTCTAACAAACGCACAGCAGCATCAACCTTGGGAAATTCGGCATCTTCAATTCTAACCTACTGCTGGGCCGTCCGTATTACCTCACCTACGAGCTACTGGACAGAGATGACGGCAAATCGAAGACGGAACTGCGCGTCGTGCCTGCCTCGGAACTCCACGCCGAAGCCATTGGAGAAGGCCGTGCGCCGGTCGCCGAGGCGCAAGAGGAGACTGCAGAAGGCGGCGCAGGATTCGACATTGTGGGCGAGGATGGCCAGGTCATAATGCGCAACAATCGCCTGACGGTCGACGATGCGTCACGGCAGACGCTTTCCATGGAGGAAATCGAGGAGCTGAAGAAGGCTGGCACGGGCTCTGGCAAAGACATCATCGCAAAGATCATGGCGTCGCACCAGGCCATTGATGAGAAGACGTCCTTTTCCCTGGCCAAATACACCCTCCGGAAATCGAGAAAATACATGAAGAGGTTTACTGCGCTGCCCATGGACGTTGGGATATTGACCGAGTACGTTCTGGAGAAAGAGGCGTACAGGATTATGGAGTTGAGGGAAGACCTCCTGGGACTGATATGCAGTTGGGCCAACATTCACTGCGGCGCAGCAAGTCGAGTGTTGACAGCTGAGGACGGTATCAGCCAAGTAGGAGGGGGGAGATGGTTGGTCGTAGACGACACGGGCGGTCTCATCACAGCAGCTCTTGCAGAGCGAATGGGCATACTCTACCCTGAAGAGGACGACGACGCGTCGGACGAGGAGGAAGCAGAACAGCAAAACGGCACCACAGAACCACCACCAGCACCAGAGCAAAACGACGCAGACACCGCAATGCCAGACGCAGACACAACAGCCACAACCGCACCCACAGATCCTCCTCCCCGGCCCCGCAAACCACCACGCCCCCACATCCCCCAAATGTCCGCCTCCACAAACACCCTCACAGTCCTACACCCAAACAACCAACCCAACCTCTCCTACCTAAAATACTTTGGCTACGACTTCGGCCAACCCGCCGTCTCACACCCGCTATACAAGCACCTAAAAGCGACATCCTGGCTCTCACTCCTCCACCCAGAAGACGACCCAAGCTACGACGAACCCGAGACCATCGCCGAAGACGTCCTCCTATCCATGAAGAGCAGCAAACGCGGCACATACTACAAGAAGCGGCGGCGCTGGGAGCGCTGCAAGCGCGTCGTGGACGAAACGCGGCGCGGCGGCTTCGACGGCCTCGTCGTAGCAACAAGCATGGAGGCCAAAACCGTGCTCGCCGAGCTCGTCCCGCTCGTGCGCGGCGGCGGCAGAATCGTCGTTTACCACCCCAATGCCGAGCCTCTCGTCGAGCTGTGCGACTTCTACTCCAAGGAGCGCCGCGCGGCCTTCATGGCCCGCGAGTTCGGGCCCCCGCTGCAGTTGAATGGGAAACGCGCGCTGTCTGAGGATAATGATGTGGAGACTAGCACTGAGGGCGGTAATGACGATGATGATTTCCCGGTCAATCCGACGCTGCTGTTGGCGCCTTCGCTGCAGACGGCCCGCGCGAGACAGTATCAGGTTCTGCCTGAGCGTACGCATCCGATGATGACGAGTAAGGGCGGGGCTGAGGGCTATTTGTTTACTGCGACGAGGGTGTTGCCGGTTGAGGGGCGGGTTGAGGCGAGGGGGCATGGCAAGAAGAGGCGGAGGACGGGGGATGAGGCGGATGCGCAGGAGCAGGCTTGAATTGGGATCTAGTAGTCTGGGGGTGCTTGTACATGTAGATGTACCATTCATTCCCCATCACCCTCATTCCACTTATCCATTTGTCCTGAAACTCCACGTGCAAAATAAGCGCACGTCTCCAATTTCCGCCCGTCATCCTTTCATCCAGACCAACCAAGCAACTACCCTTCCAACCCTCAATCAAGAAATCAATCTACCCATATCCCCCCTTCCCGTCCCCTACCCCCCTTCCCCTTCCCCCTCACCTCCCCCCTCCACCCTCCAAGTCCCTCCCCCTGACCCTCTCCCCCCACGCCCTCCCCTCACAAACCCGCCTCTCCCTCTCCCGCTCCTCCATCCCACTCAACACACTCGCCCACTCCTCCTCGCTCTCGCGCGACGCGGGGCGCAGGATACGCGTGCGGGTGCTGGATGTGGAGCGGCGGTGTTGTTCTCCCGACGACGAGGTGCGTGGTGTGTTGTGTAGACTCGGAATGGATGCAGAGGCAGAGGTAGAAGGAGTGGCTGGAAAAAGACGGAAAGGAGGGGGAGAAGGAGAAGGAGAAGCAGAAGAAGAAGTAAAAGCAGAAGCAGAAGCAGAAAAAGAAGCAGACGCCGGAATGAGAGGGTGCGCACTTACACTTCCATCTACATCTTCATCCTCATCGACATTTCCATCTTCGTCCATGTCCACAACCTCCTCCTCATCCTCAGACGAAGAAGAAGACCACACCGACGACACCGTCACCGACGAACGCGGTACACCCACCCCCTCACTCCCAGGGAGCGGGATAGCGCGGCGGAACAAGAACGCAGTGGGTGTGATCCTCGTTTTACTTCTCGCGAGGGACCAGGGACTCAGTGGGGGGCTTCCCTGCTCTGTCGGATTTCCAACTTCTTGTTTGACATGTTGCTGTTCGGTTTCCTCCTGCCTGTGTTCGTGTTCATCTCCTTGTTCGTTTTCATTTCCCTGCCTCGCGGTCCTGGATGGAGATGGAGATGGAGATGTAGATCGAGTCTCCCTCAAGCTATGTGCCCAGCTTGATAACTGGGAGAAACCCGGCGCACGATGGCGGAAGCCTTTCTCCTCTGGGCTGGGTCCGGGTGTTATTTCTGCGCCGTCGTCGGTGTTGTCGTTATGTTCGGGGATATAAATCGATGTCTTGATTGTGTCGGTGCTTGTGCTGCGGTGGTGGGTGAGACTGGAATGGCTGGAATGGATTGATCGGAGGGGGAGGTCGTTCCTTGTGTTACGAGGCTCGGGGGTCGCTTCTTGTTGTGAGTAGTGGTGGTGGTGGGGGTAGTACTGTGAGTGTCGCGTAGTACTCGTATACGTCGTGCCGCTCAACCTCACATCTCCATCCACACTCCCACGCTCAGTCGCAGTCTCGCTGGTACTCTCACTCCGCACCGTCTCCGCCAAACTCGCCTCCCGCCTTATACTCCGCACAAAATTCCCATACTCATACCCCTCGTCCTCATCATCCCCCTCCGCCTCAGCCAACCTCTCCTCCTCAGCTAACCTAAGCATATCCTCCAATATCCTCGTCGCCCACACAACCCTCAACGCACCCTGCGGCAACTTAAGCAGCCCCCCCATCCCCACCCTCGACCCCTCCAGCGCCCTAGCCCTAGAATCCGCGCCCGTAATAATCCCCCCGCGTCTGAACTTCGCTTGCGGCAACTCCTCCTCCACCACCTCCTCATTCTTTCCCTTCGCGCGACCAAAGCACCCCCTCTCCCACCGCCTCACAGCACGATCCTCCTGCTCGACAATCTCGCCCCACCGCACCATAACATCCTCCTGCACGCCCGGCGCACGGCATCCTTCCAGCGCGCGCTCAGCGCCCCGCACGCGATCTTCCGCGCTGACGATCGCGGTGCGGAAGATTCTGTCACTGCCCGTGCGCGCGGAGAAGCCGAGGCGTTGTGCGCAGGCGCCGCGGGCGAGGTGCTCGACGTCGGCGAGGAGGGCGTGGTATGTTGCGTTTGAGCGTGTGTCGCGGGGGATGACGGGGGGGTGGTGGATGGCTGTTTGGGGGGTGTGTGGGTTGGGTTTCGTGATGGGAGTGGGGGTGCGGGTTAGGGAGGACCAGAAGCCGGTGGGGGTGAAGGCGTTGTAGGTTGGGGTTTGGGAGAGGGGGGGCGGGGCGCCGGGGGGGAGGATGTCCCAGCGGGTGCGGGGTGGGGAGGTGAGCTTAGCACTGGACTTCGGTAACGGCCGTCCAGTGGAGGTGGTCGAAGCGAGACTGTTCTTAGGAGTATCTCTACAACCATCACGCACGCTCTTCCGCATCCTCACCATAACCCCCTTCCACTCCCCTCCCTCAAACTTTCTTTTATACTTCGCCGCGACCTGGAGGGCTCTCGCTTGCTGCTCGGCGTTCATGCCCTTGAGGCCTGTGCAGACGAAGTGTTTGGCTTGGAAGGCATGTTGTGTGGCGGTGGTGGTGATGCTGGAGATGGTTGTGGTGGTATTGGTGGTATTGGTGCGGGGTCGGCGGGTTCGTGTGTGCGTCTGTATTTGCATGTGCATTTGCATGTGCGTGTGCATTTTTGTGGTTTGGGTGTGGGAGGTGAGGTTGAGGTTGATGGTGGTGTTGGTGTAGAGGTTGGTGAGTGTGCGTTGAGATATGTTGAGTTGAGTGACGGAAAAGTGCTTGGGAGCCTACCAGTACGCATAAGCAGATAGACAGTCGAGACTGTGCGTTTGCCTTTTCGTTTCCGTTCCTGTTTTCGTTTCACTGACCGACCGACCGATCGATCGCGCAGTGTCCGAGGGAGCGAGGGAGCGAGGGAGCGTGAAAGACCTCGAGGCACAACAGTAACAGCAAACGCAGTCAGTCAGTCAACACGGTGAAGCCGCTAAACGGGCCACCCCAGCACATTCACCTGCCTTTTGCCCACAGAATTCCAAGTGACGGAGAAAATAATGAGATTGATGAGAAGAAGATATCGAGACGAAAGTGAACTGAATGTGAACTGAACGTGACAAAATCGATTGAGATTGGCATCGAAATTGCAAGAATATGATATGACATGACAAGACAAGATATAGAAATCCTTTTTTTGGTCCCACACCTCCTCCATGACATACTCACACACACGTACTCATCTCGAAGAGTCCAAGTCAAGTCCAGTCAACGAACTTCTCTTAACCAACCGTCTATAAGGTATTCCCCTCCCCACGCAACTACTCCAAAAACGTAAAAAGACTCGTATGCACAACATTCAGCGCCCGATCCGCCTCGCGCTCCTCAATAACGCACGAGATATTAATCTCACTCGCACCTAACACCACACATTAGCAAAAACCTCCAAACCCATCAATCCACTCGTAAAGAAGAAGAAAAAGCAAAACATACCCTGCGAGATCATCTCGATATTGATATTATTATCACCCAACACACTAAAGAACTTGCCACTAATACCAATCATATTCTTAAGCTGCTTACCAACAAGGCTCACAATCGCCATATCAGGAACGATATCAATCGTGCCGAGCTGGCCCAGATCGTTGACCGCGCCCTGGAGGTCTTTATCCTGGATTTTATATTCATCTTCGCCGCCGCCGCTAAGCAGGGCGGATTCAGAGTGCAGGGCCATGGAGACGTGGACCTCGGACGACGAGATGAGGTCGACGGAGAGGTGCCATCGATCCAAGATGCTGAAGATGTTCATCAGGAAGCCGTGGGCGCGGGTGCGCTTATTGCTGTGGACGTTGAGGACGACGATGTTGTGTTTTATGGTTACGGCGGTGGGGCGCTTAGGGCCGGCGAGGTGGGTGAGCAGGCTGGAGGAGCGGGTGCGGAAGAGGTTTGAGTCTTTGAGTGGGGCGCGGTTGTTGATGTCGGTGATGTTGTCGGGGAAGATGATGGTGCCGGGGTTGCGTGGGTTCATGACGTTCTTGATGCGGATGGGGATGCGGGCGCGGATGACTTGCTCCATGGTGAAGGGGTGGATGACTTCTGAGCCGTAGAAGGTCAGTTCTGCGGCCTCGGAGGGCGTGACTGAGGGGAGGAGAGCGGCTGTGGGGACTTTGCGCGGGTCGGCTGTGAAGATGCCGTCGACCTCCTTCCAGACCTGGAGCTCCTTCGCCTTGATGCCCACAGCAACGAGAGCAGCGCACAAATCCGTGTAGCCGCGACCAATGGAGTTCAGGATGCCGCCGGGCACATTGCCAAAGAAGCCCGTAATAACAGGGACCTTGTCCCCACAGGCCTCGACCTCCCTGGCCAGCGCATCAGCCAAGTCCATGTAGAACTTCTCGTTCAGGCCCTTGGTCGGCGCATGGAACTTGATGACATCGCACAGGTCGACGAACTGGGCGGGCGTGCCGCGGTCGTTCAGCAGGGCAGCCATGTACCGACAGCTCAGTTTCTCGCCCTTGCTCACGATCTTGTCCTCGACGCGGTTCGTCACCTCCTCCAGATGCTGGGCCGACTCGAGGATCTTAGTCAGATTCTCGCACTCGGCATTGACGTCCTCGATGTAGGCCGCAAGCACGTCGGCGTTCCTCAGCGTGTCCCTGCCGGCCTGCACGTGGTCGGCGCGCACTGCCTCGACAATGTCGTCGTAGCCACGGTGGTCTGGTTTCTCGGCGGCGCGGGCGGCGCGCAGCAGGCGGTTGGTGGTACCCTCGAGCTTGGTGTTGTTGCTGCGGGCCGAGCAGACAATGGCGGCGCGGTTGTCTCTATTGCCTGCTCTGAAGGGGTTGTTAGTCAGTCATCTCTCACTCATCCACAGTAGTCATCCAACATTCATGAGGAGTAGACTCACTCAACAATCCCCGCAATCCCCTCCGCAAACTTGCCCACACTCGTTCCCCCAAACTTGAGCACCACCCACCCACCCGGCAGATGCTTCTCCTCGGTGTGGCCCGCTATCCGCTCAGACAAATGCTTGTATCCATTGGCGATAATCGACATCTTTGCTATGTTCTTTCTTCTGCTCCAATTCTCTTTAATTCTTCAATTCTTCAAGGGTACGTAGTGAGGTATAGCAAGATTGGCGTATTTGGTAGTCTGTGTATATCGTGGTGTGTCGTAGCGTGTACGTGTACTTTGCGTGGTGTGTGTGTTACGTTGGTTGTGTTACGTTGTGAGTCTTAAATCAAGTGTGAGTCGTCCGTTCGTTTGGTGAGTGATTTTCGCAAAAACGGAGCACATACCGGCGTCGGCGGACGGCAGTGGGGCGCTATTGAGTCAAATACCGCCCCGAAAAAGAATTGCGCGTCCGGCAATCGGCTGCCGACGTGTACATCGTTCGACACTGACGGACGGGTGTGACATGATGTGATATGACAGCTGCGTCTGGGTAATCTGTATCTCGGCGCAGACAAACAAACGACGACTGATATGCTGAATGGTGCGTTGCAAACGAATGCCGTGATTCAGGGCAGATATTTTGTTGCCGTGCCGATCGCATGTCAGGGCACGCTGCGATGCTGCAGGTTCCCGCTTTGTGGAAAGTTTACCTACCGTGTATCATGTATGATGTAGTCGGCTCACTTGCACGTGCATGCATGTTGGTACATTGTAGTAGATAATGTAACAATGACAACACAATCACGAAGCCCCAGCAAGATCAAGTGAAAGACATGAAGAAAGCGTTGCTTCTAGTAAAGCTGGTATAGTATAGTATGATATGGTGTGTGGTATCAAGAACAAAACGCCAGAAAATGCTGCACCCACTCTACTCCACGCGATAAAAAAAAAGAAGAAGAAGAAGACCAGTGTCTAAACCACAGTCTCACATCCCTCCATCCATTCCATTCCTTCATTCCATATACTGCACCGTCCGTGACGCCATGCACACCCCCCTCGCCCAACCCTCATCACCGCCTGCGATAAATATCCGCATCGCGATCCCTCCTATCCCTCCGCTCAGGACTCCTACTCCTCGTCCTACCATCCCTTCTCCCCAAATTTCGATTCTCAGACTGGCGGTCTCGGTCCCGATACGCTCTCCCCCCATCCTGAGGTCCCTCGCGCGAATTGCCGCTATCCCGCGACCCCCGCCTCGGCCTCTCATCCGGTTCCCTCGATCGTCGCGGGCCGTTCTCGTTGTATGTGGGTATATATACGTCACCGCCTGGTTGCTGTGGTCTGCGATCCTGCGCGTAGCGGGGAGGTTGGAGGGAGTTTCTGCCGTCGCCGGCGGGCGGTGCGCCGTTGCCCCAGTTTGGTCGTCGGCCTTCTGGAGGTGGGGGTGGAGGTGGTCTGTGGTCGTAGGGGCCTGGGCGACGGTCGTAACCTCTTGGTGGGCGATCGACGCCGGGTGGTCCACGGTCTTGTGGGCCGCCGTATCGTCGGTCGCCGTTCTGCCAGGCGTGCGGCGGTGGGCCTTGGCCTGTCCATTCGCCGTTTGGTCCGCCGCCAACGGTGCCGCCTGCGGGTGCTGGGGGGAGTGCTTGTTGTTTGCCGCGCGCGGTTCTGCGGTCGAGTTCGTGCGAGTCGGCGAAGTGGGGGATGTCTTCTTCGCGCATGGGTTTTGGGCTTTCTTTGAAGTATGGGTGGTCAATTGCGTCAATGGCGTTGATTCGCGTGCGCCAGTTGAGTTTCATAAGCTCTTTGATCAGGGACAGTCCAGTCGGAGAGAGCTCGCGGAACACTTGGGCAATGTTGCCAGTGCCTTTGGGATAGCCCTTGACGACGGCCTCGGCGCCAGGAAGCTCATCCCATCCAGGCATGGTCTGGTCGTTGGGCGTGCCGACCAGGTCGAATATGATTGTTGCTTGGTGGATGTCGCTGTTGCCGGCGAGGATGGGCTTGCGCTTGAACATCTCGCCAAAGACGCAGCCTGCACCCCACATGTCGATGGCTGGTGTGTATCGCCGCAGCTGGAGAAGCAGCTCGGGCGGGCGATACCACCTCGTCACCACCAGTGTCGTGTACTCTCTTGTCGCGGTGCCGTTGCCTTTCCCGCGCTGTGGCGGAGTCTCATCGTAATGGCGCGCCAGACCAAAATCAGCAATCTGGAGGCGGCCGCGGTTGTTGATGAGCAGGTTGGCGGCCTTCATGTCGCGGTGCAGGATGTGGTTGTCGTGCAGATAGCGCAGGCCCTTGAACAGCTGCAGCATGTAGCACTTGATCTGCGGCTCCGAGAACTTGACGTCCGGGTTGTCGAGCAGACCCGACAGGTCGTGATCCATGTACGGCGTGACCATGTAGAGGATGGCGCGCTTCCTGCCCTCGGCCTTGGGGCGCTCCACTGCCATCTCCTCCAGCTTGAGGACGTTGTCGTGCGACAGCATCTTCAGCAGCTTGATCTCGCGCAGCGCCGTGATGGGGAAGCCGTCCTTCTCGTTGTGCATCAGGATCTTCTTCAGCGCGTACACGCTGCCCGTCTTGCGGTGACGCGCCTTGTGCACCTCGCCGAACGTGCCCTCGCCGAGCTTCTGCATCATCTCGTACTCGCCGATCTTGGAGCAGCCCTTCATCGGGTGCTGCAGCCCGGGTCGCGGCGTCGCGCTTGCCATGTTGGCGATGGTGTGTGTGCGTCGAGTGGGAGATGGCTCGGTCCGCGTTACAGCGTCCGTTGCGCGGTTGATCTGACGCGCGGTTCGTCGAGCATGGAAGAATGCAGCTGCGAGTCGGTGGTGGTCGCGGCGGCACACGCTGCCATGGAGTGGCTGCTGGACGCCGTGCTATTGTGCGGGCGAGGCGATAGCAGCGACGCGGTGCAGGTGAAGGAGAGAGAATGTATGTAGAGCCATGTTTCTTGCTTACTAAGACGAGCTCCGCCGATCGACTGCGACCTCACAGCACTCTCCCGCGACCACACCGAGCCATTGCACCGCACACGCCGCAGGTAGCCACTCCGCTGCTCACTTGGTACAATTCTCGTGTCGCTAATCCCCATACAGGCTCCACGTCCACCATGCAGCCTTCCCGAGCCTGGATGGGCCCGCCCAAGTACGCCGAGATGCCCAAACACCCCATCCACATCCACCCGCCCAGGCCCTTTTACCGCTTCATGGCCACTGGCCTCGGCGCCTCCATGTGGTTCTTCGTATGTCAATACATACACTTGACGTGACTATGCGCTGACGACAGCAGTTGATGTACCGCGCAAAGAAGGACGGCCCGGCCCTGCTTGGCTGGAAGCACCCATGGGAGCACTGAAGGATGGTGAGAGAAGAAATCAGAACGGAAGGTGTTGGGGTGAATTGAGAATCGAGTCCAGACATGCAGTCACTGTATGGCTCAAGCAATGACAGCGCCAAGACATTAAATCAAACAACGTCAAATATCCATTCGCCTCCCAGTTCCTAGTGGTGTTCCTTTCTCTCAAGGATGCTACTACTCAGCCCACTCCAACCACCGTCAAGACATATTCTCACATCAACGCCCCCCCAACAACACCCAAGTCCCTCCTCTACCCCAACACTCCATTAGAAACAGATATATCCCAATCAACGCGCTACAAGAGTAACCAACCACCTTCGCATATCCAACACACTCCTTACTCAACCCCCACACTCCCCCCACCAACAAAGCCTACCCACCCCCCCTCTCAAACAAATACTGACAAACCCCCCAAACATCCCCCCCTCCCCACCCCCCCATCTCCGCCCCCACCAAAAAGAAAACCTGCCACCGATTCCACCACCTAACCGTCCCCTCATGCCCATACGCCTCCAGCAACCCGGGCCAAACCCCCTCACGATCCCTCCCCATATTCCCCAACCAATCCTCACACGTCCGCGCATAATGCCTTCCGCCAACCCACCACTGCTTCCGCACCCTCAACCCGCCCTCCTGGAAGTACAAAAGCAGGTCCGCGCTCGGCATCAGCCCGCCGCGGAAGAAGTGCGTTGTTAGCCAGCCGGCGTCTAGCATGTAGGGTGTGTCGCGGTGGGCGAGCGTTTGGAGGAAGAGTTTTCCCGTGGGTTTTAGGCAGAGGGCGATGCGGGAGAGGAGGGTGGTGTAGTGTGTTGTGTGTTGGAGGATTTCGATGGCGAGGACGCGGTCGAAAGACGAAGGCGCGAAGTCGTATGTCAGGATGTCGCCGGTTAGGATAGTCACGTTGGACAAGCCCTTCCGCCGCGCGACGGTTTCGATGTGGGTTTTCTGTGCGGGGGACGAGGCGAGCCCGGTGATGTGTGCGGTGGGGTGGATTTCTGCGAGGTAGAGGGTTGTGGAACCCCAGCCGCAGCTTTTTGGTGTGGTGTGTTAGCCAGCCATTCAGTCAGTCGACCATGCACTGTACGCGATGAAGTCAGAAGTAAATGAAGGAAAACATACCCCAAATCCAAAACCGCCATCCCGCCCCCAACCTCCCCCCTCACACCACACAACCTCAACATGCCAATCTCAGCCTGCGCCAGCGTCTCCCCGCCCTTCTCATAAAAACAAGCTGAGAACTTCATCCGCGGGCCCAGAATATATGTTAGTATGTCGGATCCTATCTCGTATATTTCCTCCCCATCACAGTCCCCTGCATTTCCACGCCCTACCACTAGCTCTTCTTTCTTTTCCTCACCACCACCACGCCTCAACATCTCCACACACCGCATCTTCGTCGCATATGCATCTTCCAGCGATGAGGATGCGATGAGGGATAGGCGCTCGGTTAGTTGGCGGCGGATGTATGGCCGGATTACGGCGTGTGGGAGGTAGCCTGTTTCGAGGAGGGAGGTGAGGGTTTTTTCTGGGGCGAGGAGGGAGGTTAGGGTTTCTTTTGGGGTGAGGAGCGCTGGATGGAGTGTGTTAGGGTGTTTGGTCTGGGTGGGTTTGTTTATAGGTTTGGGGGGGCTGGGGTACTTGATATGTAGTTCATTTCCTGAGATGGCGTGATTACGGATGGGGTGTTGTGGTTTTTGGTGAGAGATTATGAGGGATGATGGAAATGAGAATAGGAATAGGAATAGGACTAGGAGTAGAGATAGAAATAAGAATAGGACTAGAAGAGAGAATGGGTGTTGTTATCAAGGCTGTTGGGATGCGCTGTTAACTTTCTGGGATGCTGCTGTGGAATGACGTCACGGCTTATGTATTGCATTGACGGCTGGAGAACTTGGATGGCAAGGGACAGACGCGATGAGGTGAGATTCAGATTTGGAGTAGAAGCATGTAAGTGCACTTCGATTGATATCAAGACCATCGCCGACCAATGATAGAAGAGGGTTATAGCAGGCGGGAGATCTGCATACCCCGTTCACTAGTCTTTCGCATATGCAGCCAGCCGTCATTCCGGACCCTCAAAACAGCCGTAGTGAATACACTCATTTCTACCACCCCACCAAAGTCCACTAAAGACCTACATCCCCATCTCTACCGCTACTCCTCCTCCCAATCCGGCCGACACCTACACCCCACAGTCTTCAAATGCATGACCCCCACGCGACTCGCCTCAACCAGCCACCCAACCCACTCAATCTCATGCTCGACAAACCGTCGACTCTCCCCAGTCTCCACACGCTCATCCCTAATCCGCAGCAAGAAGTCGCGCAACCTAACCGCACAGTCCGTCATACTGGGCATCTGGTACGTCTTCCCGCTAGCTAAGCTCTCTCCACTACCCTCCACACCACGCTCCAGCTTCTCCATCTCCCCGTAAATCATGCGTTCCAACCTGCTGGTGAGTTGCGCATACACGTCCCCGCTCTCGCGCCACTTGAACAGAACCTTGGCCTGCATCTTCAAGCGGATCGTGTCCTCGCGTGTGGCTTGGGTGCAGGGCAGTGCTTTCTGGGGCTTGGCGATGTGGAAGGAGCCCACGTCGCGCATCACGACCATGTCGTCGAAAGAGCTGTTTGGCTCAATGAAGATGGGGGGTCCGGAATCAGGGTCCATGTCGTCGGATTCCGTGTCCGAAGCGTCCCAGTCGCATTCCGTGTCGGGGTACTCGTCCGAGTCGCACCAGAGAGATTCGGAGTAGCTGAAGCCGTAGCCCTCGCGGCTTTTAGACGGTCTGGTGAAGACGGAGGGGTCGGGGATGCCATGTGTTTCCGTGGTGGTGGGGGGTGAGTCGTGGGGTGCTTTGAGGGGTACTTGTTGCGTGTGCTTGGTAATATTATCTTTGTCGGCTGTGACGAGAAGTCCGGTGAAAGTGGAGGTTAGCGCTGCATCTGGCGCTACTGTTCCATGAGGCCGTGCTGGTGACTTTTTGGGAGGCAAAGAGGAACCGGCGGGATCTGTGGGGACTTTTCGCTTGGATGGTGTACGGTGATGAGTCTTCAATGGTTTCATAGCATGTTTATCATTGGAGGGAGAGTTGCTGAATGAGAACCGCAACTGGACATCCTGACGACTCGTTGGGCGGCTGTTGAACCTTGGATCTCGACCTCGACCTCGTCGGAACACATTGATAGCCTGTGTCGCAACTGGTTCTTTAACTTTCTGAGGCTTCTTCCTGGATTTTGGTTGCTTCTAGTGCATGTTAGCAAGTGATATTCGAGAATAGGATTTCTTTGTTTACATACAATAACACGCGTTTGGGAAGAGTGCTTTGCCGGTTCAACGGCCTGCGCGACCGGCAAGTTGGTAGAGGCCGATGTAGGAACTGCTTTGCCTTGACGATGCGCGTTCTGTCGCCTCTTCGATGGAGCTTTGCTCTGATCGAGGTCAGTTCATCCACGCGTCAAAGCTGCCAAGGCCAACTTGCTGTGGAGGGTGACGCGGTCGACTTTCTCTTTTTGGAATCCATCGCTGATGATACTTGAAATCGAACTATAGGAAACAGTGTTCACTGATAATAGTAGCTGAGAAGAGTATGTTGAGTTGGTCGCGAATTTACGCGTGGATGAAAGCGCGTTGTTTTCGTGACTTAGAGCGATCTGCCTGGTGTTTACGTCAGCAACGAGTCCGTGGAAAGTCGCGCTGAGAACAACTAATCTTGATACAGCGCGTTTTATATTTTGTTGTATGTCTGCTGGAAATTGATTGCTACTGGGTTTTGTCGTTAATTCTGGTCTGCGCGCTTGAAGACGATGGCACATGGTGGTACCACCAGGTCAGCAGCAGAACAAAGACACAATAGAAGGAAATGGAAAGAAGGTCCAGAAGATGAAGGTGGCTTTTCTGACGCTCCAAACAATCTGGCATGAGATTTTATCATACATCGGATCGCGTCCACCGTTGGGATACATCCTGTTCTCAAAATCATCGGATATGCCAAATGTCGCAAGGCTGCGCATCCTACTTCTTGCCGTTCTCCATCAGCTCGACTCCCGTTCGCACTATCCCGATCGCGGCACCTGTCTGTATCGCCTCGCTTCCGCCACCGCTCAACCTGTACTCGATGTCCGCCAGCCCTGCCATCCAAGTCACCATGACTTGAGGTGGAACGTCGTTCTTGACCAGCTCTTCACTAATAGTTGTGAGTATGTCTGCAAGCGCAAGGCCTTTCATCGTCTTCAAATTGTTGACAGTTCGTAAACACTGGGTCATGTCGCCTGTCGAAAGTAATGTGTCTAGGATGTACTCGACGTCCGATGGGTGTGGCGCTGCAATACAGTCATAGATGGTGGTTTGGGTGATTTCATCTCGAACAATAGTGCTTGGATCTGGCGCTGGCTTTCCTGGTGGTTGTAATGGTGTGCTGGATGCGTGACAGGCTTGGAGCACGTTGAGCGCCCGCCTCATGTCCCCCTTGCTCAAAGTGACCAATGAGTCGGTGGCGTCGTGTGTGATGTTGACCTTCTCTTCCTCAATGACTTTGTCTACCAGGTTTCTTATGTCGACTTCCTTCAGTGGTGAGAAGCGAAACCTTGTACATCGAGAGAGCAGCGCGGGCGACAGTTTGTGAGTGTAGTTGGCAATGATGCAGAACCGTGTGTTCGCCGTGTACTTCTCCATAATTCTTCTGAGAGCCATCTGCGCGGTCGCAGTCATAGCATCTGCCTCGTCTAGGATGATGAGCTTGAACGTCGCGAGCGCAGAGCCGTCCGCCTTTGGCGCTGCAGAGAAGATCTGTTTCGTGCTGCTGAACGTCTTGATCTGCTCTCGCACAACGTCGATACCTCTGTCATCCGAAGCGTTCAGCTCGAGCACCATTTGTCGCATGTTCTTGTTCCCGTATATGCGTCGTGCGAGTGCGAGGACAGTCGATGTTTTGCCGGTTCCCGGGGGGCCGTAGAGGAGGAGATGTGGTAACCGCTGGAACTGGTGAGTATGTGGTGATCGAATGAAGCTTCATGACTATACATTCGAGTCAACGAACTTGTTGATGGTAGCTATGATGTCCTTGTGGCCTTCAACATCTTCGAGGCTGCTAGGTCTGTACTTTTCTACCCTTGACAAGCATCAGCGAGTGCATAATGAAGTTGTCAACAAGCAGACGTACCATGGCAGGGAGTCTTCAGCCTCCACAGGCAAGTTTGCAGCGCTTCTCTTGCCCTTCTTAGTGTCTCCGCCAAAAGATATCGAGCTGTCTGCGACGGGTGCATCGACATCCATCTCATCTTCGTAGTCGGACATTGTGCTTGTTAGTTCGTCAAAAGAAGTTCTGGATTGACGGTCTGATGCTGGGAAGATGGTCCAAGGTAGTGTGTAACAGAGTCGTAGATTGTGAGCCTTTAGAGCAGCAAAACGAGGTCGACGCGTTCGCACCTGCAGACGCGTTGATTGGGAAGCTACAGCTTAGTCACCCCCGCCAAATCAGCCCTACGAACAACCTCCCTCGTCAGCGGAGCTGGCATCACCTCCGTCGAACTCCACGAATCTTCCACACGACGTATCCAGGAAGCCGACACATATATCGTCAAGATGCCTGTACGTTTGTTCTCATCGCCCAAAGCTTTGATAGATTCAATACGCCCTTCAACAGACAGCCCAAGCTAATTCCCACCAGGCCTACCACTCCGTCTTTCTCGAGGAGCCAAACCAACACCTAATTGGTACTCTCTACCAACTCCATCCTGCAAAACGAAATACTCATATCCTCAATCAGGCAACTTTGCCCTCCTCCCGCTCCGCACACGCACCCGTGGGCCCGCTGTCCAACTACCCGCCCTCCCCTCCGATGTGACAGAGCTCACCATCGATGCCGCACATGCGTCCTACGATCCCCTGGATGAGATTCTTGCTCTGTTCCGTGCGAATACCTTCTTCCGCAACTTCGAGATTAAGGGTCCTGCGGACCGGGTCATGATCTATGGGATCCTGTTTGTGAGCGAGGCATTGGGCAAGATCAGGGCGAACATGGGGAGGAGGGAAGCTGAAAAGGTATGAACCAGTGATTTCGTAGGGATTGTTTGGATGCATCGAGTACCAGACAATGCACACGAGAGGAGAGGCTGACCGCTATAGGCCGTCATGAACATTGCGCTGGACACCAACTTCGCAATCCCAGGCGACGCTGGGTTCCCCCTGAACCAGGCCTTCGAGGCTCCGCCCGACAGGAACTCGGCAGAAGTCCTGCGACAGTACATTATGCAGATGCGACAAGAGCTGGCGACGAGGCTGCTGAACAGGGTATACGCGGATGGCACAGCTTCGCCAAGCAAGTGGTGGTTGAGCTATACCAAGAGGAAGTTTATGGGCAAGGCGTTGTAGAACTGAGTAAGACGAGTTAGAGGAGGCAAGTCAAGACGTGGTTCTGGGCAATCTGATTTGAGATCATCTATCCACAGCTTCAATTATGCACTGCTCACTCGATGTTGACCAGAAAATTGCGAGCTTTCATGGGATTTGAAGATGTTGACATGCACATACGAGTCGTCGCTGTGTAGTGGATATGTTTCGAGCATCGGCAGACGTAGCCTTTGCCTCTCCAGACAACAACACAGCCACTCTCTTCGCAGTTTCTCTCTCGATTTAGTTGGTCAAATGACTGATTGATTTCCGCCTCACAATTTGTGAAGTCTAGTTTCTATGCTTGTTGTTAGTCGTGTGCACGTTCAAGTACACTTATCGTACCTCCGGCATTTCGCATCGTGTGAACACTGTTTTCTTTCCTCAACTCTTTCAACCTCCATGTCCTTCTTCTTGCTTCAATATCTTGCGTGGTGTTTTCATCAGAATCCATATACGTGTGACAAATCTGGGACGAGGAAACAAATCATGCCAGCTACAATTCTAGGTGTTCCCTTTGTCACTTTTACTACTAGTTTCTATCGACACCTAAGTATGCACAGCCTAGAAATGCTGATGTTTGTCTTCTCTGGGCTCTTCCCGGGTATCTATGTCGTTTCTTCTGGAACACGAAAAATCTTTATCTTGATGTTACGCCTGGGTTGCTCATGATATCAGAAATGTCGAGAACTAGACCGGGATGCAAAGGTCATAAGACCATGGCAACGATCACACCAAAAGCTTACTCTTTCTCTTTCTCTTTCTCTCTTTCCCTATGCTTTGGCGGTTTATTTCCAGAGTACATTGCCAATGTTTGCCTTCAAAAACCAAAAGTACTGCATATTACCTTCAACACAATATCTTTTCGCTGACGCATTATTCTCTATAATGCAATCTCGGTAATCTTACAGGGTAGACAAAGGGTGAGGTGAGAGTGAGATAAGGGTGGAGACAGGCTAGATCTACCGTCACTGTATAGTGCCCTCACCTTCACCAGGAACTATGAGCCTGTCTCTGCCCTTGCCAGCCACTGCGGGGTATAAAGGCACGACCTCCTCTTACTTTCCTTGATCCTTCTTTCTTTACCTCCTCGACTGTCCAGCTGACATACTCTTCGGTCTTCCAGCTCTTCCTCCTCACAACACAAATCACCTACTTCCAGCTTTTGTCTGCATCATCTTGCAAACCACCAACCATCTCCAATTCATCAAGGTCAGTTACTTTAGCTCTTTCAACTCGTCCTGTTCACTGACACGTCTGAAGCACTCACTATCACAACCGTCGCAATGCCACTCAAGTGGACGCCAGAGCTCGACTCGATCGTAAGTCTACCAGTGTCTAGCCTGCCTTATAACACTCCTTTAGCTGACCTTTACACTTTAGCTCTTGCACGGTGTCTTCGAGGAATGCAACATCAGTTTCTCCAAAGCTCTCTGCTCCAAGATCGCCGAGCGAGTGGGCGCGGCCGGTATTGGTAAGTTTGTATATCCAGACAACATGCTCGTTTTACCACGTCAGTCGCCAAGTCGCATGGCTTCGCGAAAGGACTAACCTACCCATCACGCTACACTTGTCACCTAAAAATACTAACGATTCGACAGAGTGCACTCCCAAAGCCGTCGAGAACCGCCTGTACAGCTGGAAAAAGAAGAACGTCGGCGGCACTATCAACGGCAGCACGCCCAACACGCCGTCCAAGCCTGCAACCCCCAAGACACCTGCTTCGAGTCGTGGCCGCGCCAAAGCCGCTACCAAGAAGAAGATCCAGGCCGAACAAGACCTTCTCCACAACGACGATGACGACGAAGATGAGATCCTGTCTCCGACAGTGAATCGCAAGCGTGGCAGGAGCGCACAGAAACCCGCCAACTACGCCGAGTCGGGTGCATCTGACGACGATGTTGAGGAGGAGTACGTCCCGCTCGCAAAGAAAGTCAAACAGGAACAGCAAGATGCTGATGACTTTACGAACATCATCGATAATGAAGTGAAGGAGGAGGTTTGAGGTGCTTTGGCTGGCAGTCATTTGAGGGCTTCTAGTTTGATGAATGAATATTTGGGAGGACGGTAGAAAATATGCGAAGAGCTCTAGGTCTGATCCTATGCATTTTGGCGGTACATGACGATGTCACCGTGGGGCTCTTTGGGCTATACGTTGCGCAGCTCAGTACTCGCTCTGGAGTTTATTGGGGTAGTTCGATCATGAGGGTTTTGCAGAGGGGGAGCATTGAGAAGCTGGGCATGTAGTGGGAGTTTTACGAATGACTATCTCACCTACTCGTTCTTTTGAGCGTCTTGATGCACGTGTGATTCGCGAAGATATGACCAGCACACACTCTGTATGACTAAATGAATGCAGGCGAAGTAGAAATCATATGATCTTTGCTTTCAAGGCTGTTGCCGCTCGCGTTACCGGGATCAACTCTTGCAGTGCAGCAGACGGTCGGTGTCATATGGTCCTTTGACCAGGTTCATGTGATCGGTCTATCTGCAGGTGACGAATGGGCTCGTCCCCGCTAAAGATTGCAGTGCAATTCATACCACCGGGTCGCGCGAAATGTTTTCCAATCGCGTGCAGATGGTTAATGCTTAGAACACCAGAACTCTGAAATAGGTAGACAACACAGTGAAAAGTTTTTATATAGCGATCAATTTAGTGTACAGCTTCTGCCTACTGTCACGTTATATCTTTAACACAAAAAATCAACGTTTACAGCAGAATTGGGGATGAGGTTGCACGTGATTGGGAAAATCGTCGCGCGACCCGGTGGTAGTGTGGGCGAGATCAGCAAGTCAGAGATAATAAAGACGATCGAGCATCGATTGCACTGCAATCTTAGCGCGCACGAGAAGTCAAAGACCGATTCTGTGCACCGGTCAAGGGTTGGTTCCAGCCTGACGCTGGGGGTGTTTGACGAATCATAGAACAGTTTGAGCATGCGAGTTCGCCACAGAATCAGCCTACGATGGAGGACCTGACCAACGCTCTTCCGCAAGTTAGACACAGCCTAAACGCCTGCGAGGATGACGCAGCAAGGCTGAATCGACAATAGTAGGGACCTCGTGGTTTCCTATTAGAACATGGCATTAATCGGTATATCCCCAAGCCTCGTTCCCTGTGCGGCTTGGATGTTCAAGAGTAGCATTCCTAGGGTGTTGTAATATTTCTATCTTTCTGTTTTTTTACAATTTGAACACCACTGATCAAAGAAAACACCAACGCTATGGATGAGAAAACCAGAGCACTGTGCGAGGCGAATGTTTCTCGTAAGGTGCTTATCCACTCTTGACCAGATTGGCTCTTTCCATCTTGGTATCTTGCAATGTGCGCATTTCCTATCGAAGTCAACAACAATATAGTTCAACGTGACGTTACGGACTCACTTGTTCAACAGTCTTCTCCACGACGTATCGAGTAACCAATACAGGCTGCTTTTGACCAATACGCAAGGCGCGAGCTATGGCTTGATTTTCTACGGAAGGGTTCCACTGAGGCTCTACAATGAAGACACGATTTGCAGTTGCAAGGTTCAGCCTGAACATTAATCAGATTTAGTGATTGTAAGTAGAGTCTTATTCATCTCACCCAACAGCTCCAGTACCTGTCGTCATCACTAGAACTCGCAGTTGAGGATCGTTGGCAAATTCATCCAGGATACTCTGACGTTTGCCTGTTGAACATTCCCCGTCGATGCGCTTGGAGTTTTGCGGTCCAAGAGATGCTTTGCGGAGGTAGAGTTGGACGAGATCGATGGTTCGTGTCCAGCAGGTGAAGATGATGCTAGGTGTTTTAGTTTAGTTGATGTAATGGAGTGCAGCTCTTACCTCTTGCTCGTCCAAACATCGGCCAACACATCAGCCATGAGAGCATCCATTTTGGAGGATTGCCCATCTGAGCGAAAGTAGAGATCCTCCTGCGATGCATGCTTCGCGGGTTGCATCTGTGTTGGTGTCGCCCACAGCGGAGAGCACAACGGGCAGTGTGCTGGTAAGCTTTCTTGACCTGGTGGCATACTTTGCTCGATACATTCGAGACACAGAATGTGTCGACAATGCTCGCTGTATCGCTTGTACATTAATCCAACCCCGAGTAGTGGCATCGTTTGCCGACATGCGGAGCAAGTCACTTCACCTTCCCTGCCCAGTGAAGCTTCCATAGCTTCTCGTTCGTCCAGAAGGTGTAACTTGTGACGATTCCATGAGAATGGCTGTTGCCATGTTCCATGATTGCAAAGAATGCGTAGCTGAAGTTGAATCTGGAACATCCCCAGAGTACTTTTCTGATCGAACACACCAACTTGATTTCGCACCGCTCGAAACATGATACTCTTTGTTTGGTCATATTGGACTCGTTCTTCCGGCGAAAGCTCTACATTGCGAATGCGATGCTGTTGGTCAGGTAAATGAAGCAACTCTTTGGTGCGGCGAAGGCATAGAGAGTCCAAAAGTTTTGTGAAGCGCTCAATTGCAAGCTGTCGACGTTTGCCGCGTTCCTCAAAGGGAAGGGCGACGTATTTCCGGAAAGTAGAAATATTGTGGAATGGATTGACTCTTAAGAAGGCGAATAATGAGCCAATATCCTCCAGTCGATTTTGTATTGGGGTGCCGGTCAAACACCATCGTGACCTTGCAGTGAGTTCAGCAACAGTTCGATAGAAAACTGTGGACTGTCGACGAATTATGTGGGCTTCATCCAACACCAATCTGAACCACTCGATCTCATTCAACGGATTCTTCGATCCCGAAAATTCGGACGCAAGCGTGTGATATGTGGTGATGATTATATCGGTATCGTGAAGCTTCGTCAAGAGATCTTTCCGATCCTGACCATGGTACTTAATAGTCTTGAGCCGGTCCATGGTATCAGGATGAAAGTGCTCGTGGATTTCTTTAAACCACTCATTGATCATGAGATCTGAGGAGGCTACGATGAGGGTCGATTTTGACCGGCATCTACGCCCCCAGTCCGTTGAAATCTCCTGAACTTGCGCATCGGGTTGTATGGCCCATTTGTGGGCGGCGTCAAGTGTTCGCATGGTCAAAGCCAGGATAGAGAGAGATTTGCCCATGCCCATCTCATCAGCAAGGATCCCACCCCCAGTCTCAGGCTGGTCAAGTGTAGATGTTGTGTTTGTAACAGCGTGTCGATAACAGGGGTGTCCATCTAACTCAGTCGGCATCCAAAGTCGGAAGTCATCTGGTATTGGCCCATCTTCACGTTGGATCATGAATTCGAGCGCTTTCTCCTGATGTGGTAACAGATGAGTTCTTAGACACTTATCTCCTTCCAACCCTTTGATGCATTGACTACGAGTAAGTAATGAATAAACATCCATCATGGTCTCTTTTAGCGTTTCCGGAACATATTCTCCTGTTATCTTCCCTTCGGCTGGCCAATCAGCTTGCACATTCGACAGCTGGAAGTCTGCGAGCTTCAAGACATGGGGATTGTCGTATATGGCACCTGTTCGAATGTAATCGGGGCGTTGTAGGTAGACTTTTTGCTGAGATAGCTCTTGCCCCACTCCTTGAGAACAGACTTGAGGCCCATAAATATTGATCTGAACGCGAACTATGGCGTCCTTGGCCTTTGTTGTCCTGCTGATCGTTTCCCGAATAGCTCTGACGGGAGCAAATACCTCGAAGTCCAGTTCATATCGCTGTTCGATGATTCTGGTCAGTGCTTTTTGTAGTTGCACATTCACTTCCCCAAGCGTGGATCCATCGACAAAAGTAACAAGAAATTGTGACTCGAATTGGATGAGTTTCATCTGTAGGTGGCCTTGAATAGGGCTCGGGGTTCCTATCTTCAACCTGTTGTCGAGTTCTGCCATAAGACCACGAAGCCTGACTGCTACCCGAAAGATCTACTAAAAGGTCAATCACTATTGTACCAACTGCTAGGCATAATGTTTCACCCTTCACGCCTTCTTGTACCCCGGTTGGAAGACTCAGAAGCAATCATTGATGAACTCGAAGCTACAATATGAATGGCTTGGGATCGGTGGACCTACTGTTCCATAACATATGTGACGCGACTCGATGGGAGCCTTTTCCTCTACATGATGCTGTAAGAAATCACCAGCCGCCCACTGATGAATTTGACTCTGCACGTCTTTTAACAACTCCGGATCGATGTCGAACTCATTGGGTTGTTGAGTAAGTTCGCCCTGTAGAGTGTCCGAGCCCCAAAGTTGGCCGAAGTATGGATCCCAAGTCTGACTGGGATAGCAGGGAGCAAATCTTAGGCAGCTTAGCGTCTATTTGTCCACTCTCCAAACTCGACATACTCATTGTAGACTTCGGAATCGTTCGAGCTCAACGCCGCCCGGGTTGAGGAATATGTGCTGTCGATGTCCTCATCGTTCAAGAGATGTTTTAGAGACATCTCGGATGTGTGACGCGCGACACGCGGTTTTGGACCAATTCGATAAGTGGCTTGGCAGCGCCCGAACCAAAGTCGACCGCGCAGTTGTTGTCTTGTTCTAACCCACAAAACGGCGATGATACTGTGTGTATGAAGTGTGAACTTCCGAGTCCTTAGGATGTCATGGTCTCTGCCTTGCTGCGCGTCAAACGTAGGCGCGACAGTGCCTTGCGAAAGGCTGTGCATGCGTCTGCATAAGCCATACTTCAGCCTTACTCCGCCACGTACATCCATTCCCCTTTCACTTTCCCCTTCGTTTCTCTTGCTGAATATCATTTGTGTGTTGAGACTAACAACATATCGTCTCATGTTTTACTTGTTGCCCCTGCCATCAATGACTTTACCGCATCAGCCTGTCTTGCTTGCCTGAGGTTGCGCCAACTCGCCCCGGATACATGAAGATACGATATCATAGCTGGACAATCTTTGCGAGCTACTCAAAAGACCTCCCCTCTTGTAAATCACTATGGCGAATCATTCATCTCCTCAAGGAAGCAGTCATTCAACAGCGCCGACACTATCTCAGCAACCAACGTTGGTAACAACGTCTACCCCTACCCTGCCACCACCAGGGGAAGCATTCAAGACTGCTCTCAAGAAGTTTCGCGCGCGACTCACGGGAAAAGACCTGGCTGCGTTCCAAATCACCACTTACGACGATTTGTGTCGCGAAATAGTGCGCATTCAAAATGAACAAGATACTCGCAGGGAGATGATGAATCTTGCTCGAATGCAGTCTTGCCTGGAAGCAATGAATCAGTTTGGGAAAGTCATCGAAGTTTTTTTGAATGTCTCAACAGCTGTTGCTTTTGTCTGGGGACCTATGAAACTTTTGTTGATGGTATGTTTGTTTGCAAAGGCCGTCACGCACCTAATAACCTTGATAGACTGCTAGTGAATTCACAGACTCATTCGAGGCCTTACTAGGAGCCTATGAGCAGATCGGTGAGCAGATGCCTCTTCTTTCTGAATACGAATCGTTGTTTCACCAAAGTCCACACATGATCAACGCTCTGGAGTTGATGTACATCGATATCCTGGATTTTCATCAACACGCGATGCTTTCGTTTTCGGGCAGCAGTAAGTGATCCGTAATTTCAGCATCCGGACTTGCTAACAGTAGACACCGCAGATTGGAAACGATTCTTTCGATCCATGTGGAAAGACTCTGACACAAAATTCAGTGGGATTCTAAAGAGTCTTGGTCGGCACAAGGATTTAGTAGAATGCCGTGCAAGTATCGCTCAATATCGAAGATATCAAGAAGATATAGCAGATCTCAAATCGAAACTGAACAAGACGATCTCGGAGGAGCAACAAAAGAAATTGAGAGCGGTCAAAGAATGGCTTGCAGTTGGACAGCAAATACACCAAGACCATGTCAGCTTCTGTGACATTAGGAAACAGTACTCCTCAACCGCGAGATGGATTTTGAAACATGAGTTCGTGAAAGACTGGATGGGTGCCGATGTGCCACCTACCCCGGTTTTATGGATAAATGGCATACCAGGCGCAGGTGAGCTTGTGATTACGCATGTTTTCACTGCGGTGCTCATGATTAGCAGGCAAAACGATCTTGGCTTCTGCCATCATCGACGAATGCAAGCAGAAGACTGATTTCAACACTAGCTTTTTCTACTGCCGCGAAGAAGATCATACAAGCAACTCCGCCGTCGGAATCCTGAAAGGGATCGTGGAACAACTCCTCGATCAGCATCCGCAGCTTCTTCCTGCATGTTACGCAAGATACAGTTCCAGTGGCGAGCCGTCACTTCGTTCTCTTAGTCAGGCTAAGAGACTCGTGGAAGACTTTTGCTTCACTGACGTGAAGACGTTTGTTGTTGTCGATGGACTCGACGAATGTGAACCAGTTGAGAGAAAACAGCTGTTGGATATTTTGGTGAACATCGTGGGTGTATGCGATACGCATGAGCCAGGAAAGCTACGCATGCTTTTAGTCAGTCAAGACTACTCAGACATTCGAAGGGCACTTCACAGCTCTGCGGTGACAAGGCTGACGCCAAGGATTGTTCAGATCTCTGATACAGACAATGAGAGCGACATCCGCGCATACGTGCGGTTTGAGGTGGATCGCATAGCTTCAAAACACTCTCCCATCACTGACGACATGAAAGAATATGTCCGAAACCTCACAGTGGCGAACGCAAAAGGTAAGGATCGCCTATTTGTTGACAAAGGGTTACTTATGTCATATTAGGAATGTTTCTATACGCTAAATTGGTCATGTGCAACCTATACGCGCAGCCTACACGAAATGGTTTGATCGATGCCATCAAGACGACCAATTTCCCGAATGGGTTGGAAGAAGCGTGGGTGCCTGACTGCTCCACCTACTTTGTGACAATATGCTGACTTGTTCCAAGATACGAACGTATCCTGAGGCGCATCAAACAGACGTCCCATCCAAAAGAATGGGAGACGGCTAAGAAGCTTCTTGGGTGGATGGTGTGTGCGAAACGCCGGCTCACATGGAAGGAAATTCAGGTTGCTCTTTCACTCAACACAGACAATCAGACGATCGAATACAACGACCGACATCTACGGACACACATACACGACATTTGCGGAGCCCTAGTACTGCTTTGTGGAGACCATGTCTCCCTTGTACATAGCACAGCAAGAACGTAAGTTTGTCTCGGAAACGGCTCCTTGAGTCAGCAACTTATATCCCGCAGTTACATCACGAATGTCACAAAAGAAATTCACGAACCATCCATTGAGTGCGAATTCGCAATTCTATGTCTCCAGTATTTGACATTCCCATGCTTCGACACCGAGCAATGCAACGACCAACACGAGCTTCGACAGCTGACATTGGAGGGCCACTTTGGATTCCAAGACTACGCGGTTGCAAAATGGTTCCACCACGTGAATGCTTTCGTGAATACTGGCCAACGACTTCTAGGTGAAGCGAATGATCTAGACACTCGTCTCGAAGCCCTGTCACACGCCCTCGATGATTTCATGGCCAGGTATGATGAAGTGGATTGGGACGACGGTCTCGTAGAAGAATGTAAAACGAGTTGTATGGTGTTCCAAGCGCTTCCACTCTACGAAAACTTACTTCTTCTATCAAGCCACATCTACGCCTTCCAAAAGAAAGGTTTCGAAGCGAGACACAAGGTCAGCATCAAAGGCTTAGATTCAGCACTCCAACGTAATCGTAAGGTTCTCGAGGATCTTCCCAAGCAGCTCAGCACCAGCGAACTCGTTCTCTATCGCCAATTCTACGACGAGGAGAGGAGATACAAGTGTACTAAGATCACCTGTAGATACTTCTCCGAAGGTTTCAAAGATGAGAAGGCCAGGAAACGACATGTCAACATCCACGAGCGTCCATTCCAATGTGAGGTTTCAGATTGCCTAGGAGCAGAGGGCTTTGCGAATCCTAAGGACCTGGAAAAACACACTCGAGCTTTTCATCCCGAATTGAGTGATCTCGCGGAGAAGTTTCACACTGCAACTGTCAAACATGCGACGAGCCATGCTTGTTCGATCTGTGGACAGACGTTTACTCGTAACTTTCATCTCAAAAATCACGAGTTGAGCCATCGTGGGCTAAAACCACACGAGTGCCCCGAATGCGGAAGAGCGTTTACTCGACTGAACGACTGCAAACGACATCGAAAATTGCACGACCGGAGCTAGATTAGTTTGAGGGCGAATACTAGCGAAATGATTCATGAAACACACCACATGCTCCTTATATAACCTAATCGACATTATCGTTACAGCACCGAAGTAGCAACATCGCATGTAGCCATTATCCTTCGTCGTCTTCAGACAAACACTCATGACACCACCAGGCGTTCGCACCGAGAATTTCAATCTATCAAACTATCGATGTTGTTATACGGGGTTATTTGCGAATCAATTGGTAGATCAGGAGGTTGACTGCAACATTCCGTCGGTGCAGCTTGTCGCGTACTCTGCGGGTTGCAGCGAATACCAAAGATTACAGCTATTATATGTGGAAAATGATCAGCTCTAATCCGCCATGCTGGGCCCTCAAGACCGTGGTACCCTCCATTACTACTCATGTTAACGAGCTTGCCCATGGGTTATGTACCGCACGGTCGTCGTAGGCAATAAGTATGAAAGTACACGCCTTTAGGGTGCAAAGAATAAGAGGACTGCCAGCTCATACATCACATGATATAGTGCATCTTCTTTTGCATGGGTTGAGACGCTGAGACCGACAAACGTCCGCACTTGTCAACGTCTCGTTCTCGAAGGCTACAAATGATAAGAGTAACTCTTCGCTTCGCTATATCTAGCCATGTATGCATGCTTTCCAAAGTTCATGCTGGCCTAGAGTCAACCCTCTTCTTAATGGTTCTCAAACCTGTCATGTGGTGTTGTGTCTAGCACTGTGCTTGCTGCAAGGGTAGCTGTGAGATCTAGGTAATGATGATTTGCATGGACTGCCTGATCCATTTGCACGACTTGGCATATAGTAATCACAGCGTTGTAACAAGGTTCATCGAAACTTCCACTGCTCATAAAGACATCATGGCATTAGTGCATATCGTATTCTGCATCACTGACCGATCAGTCGCCTCTATCATGCCGCCAAACGACGGTCTCAGCCCCAAACAAAGAGTCACAAGGCTTTGTGGCTTGCCAATTGTATTTTTGTAATACCTGAGACTCAGCCAAGCCTGCAACCCACTATTGCTTGGTCTTGGCAAGATGGTTTTCGATTTCCCAAGTACATCTCAGGAAGTTATTCAATCACCACAGTGGTGCAGCTACGAAAACCTTATATTGACTAAGACACCATGTCCATCACGAAAGTTTTCGATGATTAGTCCTTTATAGATGCGTATAGTCATTTCGTTTCGTTGTCCTGCAAAAGCCATTTTCTCAGCCTGATGACCACTATCTGCACTTCAGTGCATCCACATGGTTGAGCGACAAGGCTGACCAATAGTATCGTATCAATAACTCGGATGGCTATTCAACAAGGCGTTTTAAGGTGGATTCTTGGGGCCAGATCCGGCTGAGCAGAATGATTACTGCATCTATCTAGGGGCTGTCTGGTCTCTCGATAAGGACCGTGTGGTCAGCATGTGAACAAAAGCCTTGCCACCTGGCCATTTTTGCTTATTCAATCTTTCTTGTCTTTGTTGTATTCTCCCTGGGTTCCAAAATGCGTCTGGCTATTTACAGTACCCTCTTGAGTCTAGTCACCGCGCAACAAAACATACAGGATCCGATCGAAAACTTCTGCCGGCGTCACCAACATCAGACCTGTGTTATTGATTCCAAGCTCTACATCGATGGAGGGCTTGTGTACTATGGTGGAGGTGTCACCGATGAGAATATTCCGCAGAAAAGTGGGGTCATCATGGCAAGATTAAGTATCTTAGCTAACCTGTCCAGACACATGGTTAATATCAGAGGATTTGACCGATCTCTCAACAGGTTTTCCTCCCCAGAATAGCAACTTGACCAAGGTGTGTGCATACTCTTTCTACAAATGATGTAAGTTATAGTCATAAGAAGAGATCTGACGTATGATAGGGCTCAGAAGTCCCTTCAGTCAGCGGCGGCGTGCTATGGCCTGATCAGACTAACAAGCTCTTCTACCTTTTCGGTGGCGAATACAACAATGCCAGTGCGCAAGACTTCACTGCTCTATGGTTCTACGACACTATCTATAACACATGGAATCGTTCACTCCCCGATGGGTCACAGTCGCAAGTTTCATGGCCATCATTCGGTGCGGGGACGGTTGATGATGAGGGAGTTGCATATTATTATGGCGGCTACCTGAATAACAAGACCGTCTCTGGATGGGAAGGTGATGCTCTTATGCTCAATAGTCTTTTGTCGTACAACATGGATGACAAGAGATGGTCCAATATTACCAGCGGTGTCCCACCACGAGCGGAAGGGACACTTCATTACATTCCTGCTTCGGACAGAGGGATGCTGGTTCATATCGGTGGAGTCGAAAGATTGTCAAATGGCCACGACAGCTACGTAAGTCTTCTTGAGAAAGCCCCAGTGACGTTGAATCTGACAGTCTATAGGTAAATATGAGCGTAAGCGTTATCCTTATCCCGACTAGTGAACTGTTAAATGACATTGGTACAAGCAAATTCATCTTCACGACATTGCCTCCAGCACATGGTACACACAAACCGCTACAGGAGATATACCTCAACCAAGGCGGGCCTTTTGTGCAGGCGTAACCTGGGCAGCAGACCATTCCTCATACAACATGTGAAGACAAGCCCGATGTGCAAGAGAGAAAGAGCTGTACTAACATGTCAAAGATACGTCTGGGGTGGCATTGGCAGTGATGAGACAGCACTCGGAGATGTCTACATACTCTCTCTACCCTCTTTCAAGTGGATATCGGTATGGTGGTTCTATTTCTCCTCTTTTAGAAAGGTGCTAACACGCTCAGTGGTACCCTGACCCTCAGATGTCCACATTCCCAAACGGCAAGGGATGGTCGTCCTGCAATGTGATCAGTGAATCTCAGATGGTCATCATAGGCGGGTACTACACCAACGTGTCTAAAACCGATTGCGATGTTTATAAAACGGGTGGGCAGCATGGCTTGTTGCTTGGAGAAGAAAGCACAGAACAGAACAATCAGTGGCATGGTCTTATGGCCAATATCTCGTCTTACAGAGTTCCGAAGGTCATTACCGCAGTTGTTGGTGGCGGGTCAGTCCTAAGATCAGTCAAACTTTTCTACCTTGATACTAAAACTTAGAACAGAATCAATGGCAGTGCCACTGCAACAGCGCCGGCTGCCGGCTGGACAACAAGCGACTTGTCCATATACTTCAGAACAAGCTATTCCGCCACATCAAGGACAGCGATGAGATTTATACCAGAAAGCTCGGCGGCCCCAACTTCGGGCAATCAACACTCCGCTCGACCTAGCCATACAAACGTCGGTGCTATAGCAGGCGGTGTTGTTGGTGGTGTAGCAGGACTCGTCGGTGTTATTGTCCTCGTCATTTGTTGTCTCCGTTCTAGGCGCCGGAAGCGAAACCAAAATTCAACACAGCCGCCTTATCAGCATAATCCCAGCATGACAGAGAAACCTGGTGTGGGTGTCTCCGTTTCTCAGGGCACTACAATGCATTCCCCGAGTGTACTCACGCCCACATACTCACCTCAGGGCTCACCGATCCCTCCATCCGACCATCACGTTTCAAGCACCTACTACCAAGGCTCGCCATTGCAGAACCAGCACTCAGAGGCAGATTGGATCCAGCAGAGCAGGCAAGTATACGCGAATGGGCAAGTGCCGGTGCAGTATGCCAATCAACAAACGTATTATCCTCCCCCTCCGGATCCTTCACAGTCTTCTAGCGGCCATAATCCGCCCACAACGACTGTAGAGCTGCCAGGTATCAGAAGCCCAGCAAATGCTGAATTGTCAGATATGAGCAGCCCAGTACCATTCCGCGGTGTTTGATTGTTTGGCTTGTGGAGTTGTTACAGGGCACCTCTAAAATGATATGAATTCTTCTCTTAGTTTGAGCATTTGCACTTAGTAGGGGTTGAATTTTTGTTGGAATGATAGTTTCGCAATACATTGGTTGTTCTTGCTGTACTAGGTTCAAGCAACATTAAGTCAGGACGTGACAAGGCGCCTTTGATGTGTAACTTGAATAATCTCGCAACTAATTAACAGTAAACTTATTACCCCCGGTTCGTACTAGAAATTGTAGTTCAGCAGTGCATAACCTTTTTACATCAAACTCTCTAATTTTGTACGAGCTTACAAAGAAGTACATGCAAACTATTGCACGGCCTCCATGGCCTACTAAAGGCCATAACCTCGCAGCGAAACGTTCTACAAATCAGCCTGAAAATACAAGGTATACTGCTGTATTGAGGCCCTGAACCTTTGGTATAGTCGGTCCATCGCCAGCTAAGTATCAGCTATGAGTATCTGTAAGTTTGTGCGAAAACCACATGACATAGATAGAACCGCTGCAGGGCGCTAGAAATTGCAGTGCAAACATTGGCGAGAAAGTTGGTACAAATCATGGAACATCTCTCATTCGTGAACACGTCTGCACTGCAATTTCTAGCGTCGACGAGCAGTCTAGTCATCGTTAGCAGAAACGATAACCAGTCATCTTTCCATACCAGCCGTTTTATTCTAGTACAGCTCTCGAGACATAGCTGCATCTTACCCCAAAAGCACATACACTATCTTCCCCGCTTCTCCTTCTCTGCGTTGAAGTTGCCCGAGCCTACAAGCATCTTTTCACGTAATCTGGAGTGCGTCATGGTGAGCTGCCCATCCACGCTAAAGATTGCCGTACAAGTCAATATCCAAATCTCGATAAACAACAAAATCTTACCTGCTTGAAGCGACGACACACAACAAAAACAAACGATTAAGCTCTACTAATCTTGTCAAGAACAAAGAAGAAGCTGCCAATATTAACGTATCGTTGGAATCTTCTCTATGTTTTTCTGGAGACTGCGTAATTAGCACGCCTGCATAACGACACTAAACACTGCTCGTCGGCGCTAGAGATTGCAGTGCACGGAGTAAGGCTGTGCAATTCCAACAACATGCACCTTCTGTACTGCAATCTTTAGCGTATGCAAGTAGTTACCAACATATGTAGGCTAGGGCCTAATTAGCTAACCTGCTTTGAATGAAGAGAGCTAAGCCACATAGCGAAGGCAAGTGACAATAAGATCAGTTATATTGCTCAAGGAAGCGCTACTCCTAGAGTAGCAACTCGTTTTCATACACCCTACACCTACTCATACTATTTCTATTGCTACTATGTTATCTAGTAACACAAGCGTGCGGCAGCCACCCCTCAATTGAGGCGCAAATGTAATTCCTGCCTGGCAACACTGCTCGTTGGCGCTAGAAATTGCAGTGCACAAAACCAGGCAGATACGCGGGTGCTAAGAAACGCCAGCTCATCTACGCTAGAGATTGCAGTGCAGTGTCCAGGCTGACGGTTCATAAGTTTGGAGGACCTCGATCAAATTTAACAGGGTATATCCCCGCCAACAAGGATTGAGGCGTGTACATTGCATTGCATGCCGCCATAGCTCGGCTTAGCCGTTTCGTTCGCGTGAGCTGTGTTCTTGTACAGGGAAATATCAACGCCTAATTTATCTTAAATGTGTTTCAATACTCTGCAACCGCTGATACATGCACGCGTATAAACGTCAGTCAGTGTCTCTTTCATATGAACTGCGGCTTATGTTTTTGTCGTTCTAGTACGTTTTGGACGATTCTTTGCTTAACGGATCCGGAGCTCGAAACCAGAGACTTTTGGCTATGCTATGCAAATACAACAAGGCAGGGGATACGACAGCGCGATGAACATCAGCATAGTTTGAACCGCGAACAAAATTCTGAACAATTGTTTAAAATTCTATTTTATGAATTAGAATTATCATTTTCTCATCTATCTGATCGACCGTCTAGTAGTCAGACTGGCCCCAGTACTTGCCCTTCCCACGGCCGCCCCTCTTCTTAACAACAAACGCACCCCGATCAATCGTGTTGACAACGGTGTAGCCGCTGGGAAACGTGTAGTGGGACCAAGTCCCCGAGTCCCAGACCGCCGAGCCGCCACCAGGAACATCATCGTCGCCAGGGAAGACGTCAAAGTACGCAATCTCCTCAACGCGGCTGCCATCGGGGAACTTGCGGATGGAGCTGACATCGAGGATGCGGAGACCGGCCTGGTAGTTTGACTGGTAGGAGAGACCGTCGTGGACGTACTGGTTGTGGTCGACGGCGCGGGTGGACGACTTGTAGTAGCCGGACATGAAGGGCTTCTCGAGGTTGGTGATGTCGAAGATGTATGTGACTGGGTAGCCGTCCTTGGCGAGGGAGGCGGGGTTGGTCTCTGTGCCGTTTTCAAGTTCGCCCTCGTCGAGTTCGTCGTCTACGACGATGTGCGTCTGCCAGTAAGGATCGGTGACCCAGCCTTGGTGGGTGTAGGAGGCACCGACGTATGGGGTGCGCGAGAGGATCGTAGCAGCCTTGTTTCCAATTTTGTTTGTGACGTCGTAGATTGTGACGGTGTCCTCGTTGTAGCCGTAGCAGATGTCTCGTCCGTAGTACTTCTTGTGGGGACCGCGGTAGACGATGCACTGGGCATCGTGGACATAGCCGTCCTGAGGCGCGCAACCTGTCTGGACTGGCTTTGTGATGTCGTCGGTGTTGAAGAAGATCAGTCCACCACCGCAGGTGTCGTTTCGGCCCGCACGTCCGTGAGCGCCGACAGCAACGACGTAACCCAACTCTTCATTGACAACAACGTTGTGCGAACGTCCAGGGATGCCAACTGTGACGTCCTGTGTGAGGGGAATCCAAGCAGTGAGGTCCGTTTTGGTGTCAAAGATCTTGGGGTTCTTCGGGCTGAGTTTGAGGAGCTTCTTCATGTCGAAGATCTGGATACCGTGACCCCGACCCTCAGATCCGACAATAAGGTAGTCCCCCTGCTTCTTGATTTCACGCCAGATAACGGAATCGTTTTGAGCTGGCAGACGACCAAGGTACTCGAGCTGACCCTTGGAGGTGATCTCCGCAAAGGCAGCGCCGTACGTCTGGCCGATAGCAATGAACTCGCGGCCATGGTGAGTCCAGCCCCAAGAGCCGGAACCTTCGCCAACGGCGTCACCAAGTTCCTCGTGCGTCTTGAAATCGTACATATCCTGAAAATATATTAATACTAGTCGTCTTGCAGTATAAGGGTTGAACTCACAATGCCCTTGCACTTGTAGGTTTGATCTGGATCGCCCTTGATGGCTTCGGCCCTGCCATTCTTGCACTCAATTATATCCTTGTTGGTACGCTTCTTCTGGAAGCCATTCCACTTTTTGTTGTCGTAATCACCAGCAGCGCGGTGCTTCGCCCATGCAGCCTTAGATCGTTAGAAAGAGAAATCATCGTGAGTATATAGGCAAGCTCACCTCCTTGGACTCCATCATCTTCGACATGATTTCACCAGATCGGTATTGTCCGCTGGAAAAGGCCGAGGCCAGAGGCAGCAGAGCTGCTGCGAAAGTCGCCCACTTCATGGTTGGAAACAGGACTGCAGGTTGACGTTTGGCAGTAGTGGATGACCGCGGGAGATGAACGTAGGAGCATCCATCTTATATCTTTTGTTCCCGTTCTTCGCCGTTCCTCATTACAGTTACTTGTCATACTGTGGCTTGCGATAGATAGACTAAAGATGAGCATAGTCCGCGTACCTTCCTATCGCAGGTAGACCGGTACCAGTGAGATGATGAACAGTTTGCTGGGCAATTTCTTGGAAGTTTCTTGGACATTATCGACGACGGATGCTCATTTGCTCAAGAGGCTTGGCAAGCGTTCTACGTTGGAGAAAAGCTGCGGCTTATGAGACCAAGGGTGGACAAGGCGGGGCTTCGCGAATGAGCCTCTGTTAAGCCGGCTACAACGTTGATGGGCATCTTAGCCAAAAGAAGAAGGTGCCAAGGCGACTACTCGACCGCGGAAGCACCATGAATGTCGCCAATGTTGGAAGAAGATCCTATCAGTGGGAGGGTAGAGTAAGCTCTAAGCGATGCCACATTGTCGAGAACGTCGGACATCGAAACTGTCTTCGGAAGCTGTATGCACGTCGAAAAATGCGGATTTGCAAGTATGGAACACTGGTTATCGCACGGCTGGGGCAATATGAAGCTCCAGGTCGAGCGGTGGCAATTTCGGTAAGACTACATGTTTGTCCGTAGAGACCGGTATCTTTGTTATGGCAGAGTCAGTACCCGTAGGCTAGAAAAGAGAGGATATCCTGGGTATATCTTGGCGTGAGCGAGTGTCGTATTGTTAATAGTAAACTGCAATGGCGGGATGGAATTGTCGTGGTCGAAAGATGGGTGACGAACTGTCCAGGAAGACAGAGAGAGGCAGTGTACTTTAAGTGTTTGAATATTCCTCCTGGACCTCTCTAAACTTGCCTGTTCTGGCGGACGAATTGAGCAAGATTGAGGTTAATACGGTAGCGGAGTGCCGGTATACCAAGGCGGAGAGTCGTGTGGGGTGTGGGGTCGCATGCTGGTGCTGGAGCCCGTACCGGACAGCTGGGAACGCGCTGCCAACATACGATGCCTTCTGGAAGCAATGCATGTGACAAGGAAAATACACACCGAAGAGATTTGTCTAGATGCCACAGTAACCGACGATATGTGAAACCTAGACATGATCATTCGTAGCAAGATGTGAGAGTTGAAAAGCTCGCCTCTCAGGGATCTTCTTTTCTCGGCTGCACCTGCCTCCAGACTCTCGACGTCGAACGCACGCCAACCCGCCGACTTGCACATATCGCGACGCCATCCACGATGAAACTCACAGAGGACGATCTCTACCGGTCTTCGACGCAATTCACGCATTGGTCATTCACCCTACAACAGCTCGCTGCGCAACGCCAGAAGACCAACCTCCAGGCTACCGAACGCGTCAAGGCCAACGTCGCGCGACAACGCGCTCAGCGCGCCCAACAAGCCGAGAATGGAAGCGCAAGTGAGGGTGTGGAGAGTGGCAGTGGAGCAAACACGCCAAACGCGGTGACGTCAGACAGGGATGTGGATTGTCTGACGGTCGCGGAGGAGATGACTATCGTGGATGAGTTCTGCGAGCGCGCGGTGCAGTTGGGCGCGCATTGCCAGTTTCCTATCGAAGTCACTGTACGTGTATTTCCCTTGAGAAAGAGTGAAAATAGGCTGACATGTGTGAAAAGGCAACATGTATACAATTTCTCCGCCGCTTCTACCTCTTCAATTCGCCCATGACATATCACGGCCAAAACATCTCCCGAACTGCCATGTTCCTTGCATGCAAGACAGAAAACTCACATCAAAGCGTCGAGAACTTCGCCGGCAACTTTAAGAAGGTGACGGCTGAGCAAATCCTCGCGCCCGAGTACCTGATCGTGCAAGCGCTACGCTTCAACTTCGAGATCAAACATCCGTTTCGAGGGTTGAAGGGTGGTCATCTGGAGTTGATGGAAATGGCACGCGGAAACTACGATGGCCCAAACCACAGTGCAGGCGATGGTGGGGATGGGAATACGACTAGCGCAGACACACAATCCGCTATGCTTTCGCTGCCGCGCAAAGTAAACGGTCCTGTATCGAGAATGACGGTCAAAGACATGGAGGAACGTATCACAGCAGCATACGGGTTTGCCTCGCACATCCTCAAAAATGCTGCTCTCCTCACGGACGCATACTTTCTCTACACGCCTGCACAACTCTGGCTGTCAGCGCATCTACTCGCCGACGAACCCCTCACCATCTTCTATCTCTCTCTCAAACTCCCGCGATCCTCACCTCTCTACGCCAAGCTGCTCTCCACCATCCGGGCCTGCGCATCACTCCTTTCCAGCCACCGCTCCTTCACTGCTGGCACCTTACCAAAAGAGGAGAAAGACGCTCGAGACGTAAAACACAAAGCACACGTCAAGTCCCTAATCGAGAAGCTAAAAATGTGTCGAGATCCAGACAAAGTCGACTTGGTCAAGCTCAACCAGGCACAAAAGCGCGACGCCATCCAAGGGGAGACTCTAGACGAAAATAAGGCGAAGAGAAGGAAATTGGAACGAGAGTCTTATGAGAAGGAAGCCGATGCTTTCTGGGGCCCGGAGCTATCTCAGCAAGAGCCGAAGCTGGGTTGAGTAATTGACGATTGAAGTTTTGCATAGCGTGGCGTTCTGGGCAGATATTGAGTAGCGTTTCGGATGCAGCATTTAGAAACAACGATGCGTGGTCTTTGAGCGGATGAGGCGGCTGTGTATTGTATACCCTGCTTCACGGAGCAAGGGCGACTACAGAGTCGAATGATATCCAACTACCTCAAGTTGTCCAGTGTCGACTACGATTTTTGACCTATGCATCAGCCCTGAGCATGTCGTTGGGCTAGATAATGCTGTTGGAGAAGCCTAGGATTGGTGACGGTTCAGATCGGTCTCCAGTGCATGCATGCGACATAGGGCTTAGCTCCTGAGAGTAACATCTCTTTGTCAGCACGTTGCTGTCCAGGAGCACTTCCCAGAGCAGCTGTACCTTCCTCTGTTTCCGTCCAGTGTCTTCTCTCCTGATACGTTGTCTCGACATCGTTTAGATCTAAATCATGCCTACCGTTGTGTTATCCCTACCTACAGACTACTAGACAAAGCGGGTTTCTAACAAGAGACATAACACTCCAGATAGATCCAAGCGGGTGAGAGCGTTTCCCGCCCTTAGATTTCACCAACATCCCGCAGACTATTTCACACTTCATCCTTTATCTTCAACTAGCGACGATCACAACGAGTGCATCATCTCAACTTTATATGTTTCCTCTCAATACGCTGCCCAGAGAATTGGTTTCCAAGCTGAGAAGTATACTGCTTCTCCTGAAGAGACCTTGTGTTTGTAGCAGGTGAAACTGAACGAGTTTAGTGCAAGAATTCGACTCAAGGAGAGACCATATTTACTGGGAATGAACCCGATGACTCGGATGAGGTAAGCTGCAATCGCCGATGATACGATGTCGATGTTGATTCCATGTCGCTCAAAGTGAAAGTACAGCGTGACTGCCGATACCGGGCTTCAATCGACACAATACCAGGGCAACCGCACTATGAATGACTGCGAATATTCAATCCACCAATCTCGATGCCGGGCAGCTCGGCGTGGGCCGGACAAGTTCCCATTGTCAATTCCCCTGACTGAGCGAGTATGACAATATCAATCGCTGTCTATAAGCGTGATCATCGTGTGTCATTTCTTGATCAGTCAGTGACGCAGTGTCGAGAAGAAGAAACGCTTTTTCAGGGAAAGTATTGAGGATGTGAAGGCTTTTCACAAGAAGAGACGAGCGGGGGGGCATGTGTTCTCTAGGCACGTTGAACAAGGGGGAAAGTATGCATCGAGATAGCAGTAAAGACAAGTGCTTTCCTGTTGGTCGAAAAGACTGGATGTTGTTGTCCGAT
The DNA here is from genome assembly GCF_010015815.1 of Dothidotthia symphoricarpi CBS 119687. Lineage (NCBI taxonomy): Eukaryota > Fungi > Ascomycota > Dothideomycetes > Pleosporales > Dothidotthiaceae > Dothidotthia > Dothidotthia symphoricarpi. Next base: position 332,489 of record NW_022985019.1, on the reverse strand, counting down.
GTGGGGTTCTACGCTTTCACTGTCGTCGAGGCAAACGGATCGCCAAGCACTGCACCTTCCGATTGTACTCTTGTGTTTACGCCCACACAATAGAGATTTTTCTTGTCAACCTCAACTCGAGATCCTCACCCACTGAACTTTTCGTCTTTGACATCAGTTCACGTCCACTCAAGTCTTTTCTACTGCAGAAGCTCACTGCTTGCACACCCCTTTCCTTTATCAATTCACTGGCCACAGAGCCCGCCACGCATTGCAATGGAGCCATATCATGCCCCGCTGTATCATGAGCCAGCCGATTACACGTTCCTCGCTGTTGTGGCGTTGATTGCCCTCCTGCTCCTCCTTTTGTTCACAACGACTGTGGGCTCCGTACTCGCATACAAGTTGTTCAAGAGGCGCGATGGTAAGAAGCACAACCGCATCTGACATGGTTGAAACTAACACAATGACAGCCGATGTCCAAGACCTCTTCAAGACAGCCCTTGCAGACTCAGGTCACCCTCTCCACCAAAGCCTGCATGCGTTCTTCCAAGAAAGCGCTGAGTCACACGTCCAGAAAGTAGCGGGCCCTGTCATCAGCGCACAAGTTGACAAGAACGTTGGAGCACGCCTTGACAAAGCGAATGAGGCCATCGAGACGGTTTACCAGACTGAGGCAGCCGTCAAACTCTTGGAGGCAGAATACCTCAACATGCGCAAAGACCTTAGCGGAGACCTTCATCCGGAGGTTCGTGAGAAGATCGGGACAGAAATCGAGGCAGCGCTCCACGAGGCCTTTGAAAATACTGCCCCACAGTATCTTCCCCAGCTGCAAAGCACCAAGGCCAGTCGCGACCGTAAGGCGCGCTCCGCTATTCACCACCTCACCAAAAGGCTTGCCAACTTTGAGCGCTCTACTCGTCGTGCTGCCCAGAGAGCTCACTCGAAAGCTAGTGTGACAGCTCCAGATATCAAGATCATTCGTGATCAGCTCGAGATGCTGCATCAAGAACATCAGAAACAGGAGAGGAAGGTAGACAGAGTTGTAGACGCGGCCACGCGAGTTGAAGCCGATTTCAAGGCCCAGATTCAGGATCTGAGATCGTCCGCCCAAGAGCAGAAGACAGACATTACCGCTGTCCGAGAGGCGATCAAGAAGTCTGACAAATCGAGCATCTTGTCGAAGACGCTCACTGATCTGCGAGCTCAAGTGGCTGGCCATGCTGTCTCGATCAAGCTACTCGAGTCTCTTCCAAAAGCGATTGCTGAGACGAAGAGCAGTTTGGCCAAGGACTCTTTTCTTCTTCACCAGGTCAACAAGAAGATAGTTGGAATGAGCGTGCAGCTTGAAACACTCTCCAATGTCATGACGATGGTCGAAGGCCATGCCGCTTCCCTCGAGCAGCTCAACCCTCTTCTGGCCACGGTCGCCGAACAGGCCGACGTACTTGGTGGGCAGAAGAAGGACATCGTCCTTCTTCAAGAAGCTTCCAAGAAAGTCGAGGGACTGCCAACCCTGGTAACGGGTCTCACGACCTGCATGTCGACCACGGAGCAGAACCTGACCAAGGTTTCGTCTGAGCTTCACGAGAAGGTGGCAGGTCTTGAGCAGACTGTGAACAACCCTGCCTCGAATACATGGGCCTGGCAGCCACAGACCGCTCCGGCGGCACTAGCTGACCCTCTCGATGTAGCGCCGTGGCAGCTACAAGGCGCCTCACCAGCACCATTCTACGATCTCCAAGGGGTCGAGAACCTCCAGCCTTACATGTCGGAGAACCAGACAAGTTCTGGATTCCTCCCCAGTTTGCAGACAGCACTGGCGGGCAATGCGGACGCATCATTATGGCACTCACAACCCGCTCTACCACCATTCCTTTACCCCCAAGAGCCTGAGAACCTCCAGCAGCTCACTCTGGAGGACATGGCTGGTATCGAGTATATCGATAACATGCAGATGGTGCCAGAGAATACCTCGCATGCGTTAACATGGCACCCACTGCCTGCTCAGCCAACATCGATCCCTGATCTGATGGTGACTGATTTCGACCAAGAGGACATATTCGACCAGTTTACCAATGGCAACGCATTTCCCGATGAGGTGCAGCAGGATTCCTCAATGCCACCCCCTGCTTCAAGTGCTGGCCCGCCTGATGCCACTTCAACTAGCACTTCACAAGCACCACCATGGGATCCACAGCCTACCCAACCAACACTGGCCCTCGATCCAACGCTGGACGACTTCGATCAGCAATTCATGTTCGATCAGCTGGTTACCGCCAACGCCCAACTCGACCAAGAGCATCAGGCTGCATTGATGCCACCACCGGCTCCCCCCTGCGGCTCATCAAGCACTGCCTTGGTACTTCACACTGGGGCAGACCAGATGGACACGTCCGGATTCCAAGAGGAGTGCCTGGACCCGCGGCTCCTCGAGCCCCACAACGCCATCAGTGAAGCAGTAACTGAGGCCACAATTCCCGAGGCCAGTGAAGACCTCCAGGGTACCTCGCTGTCACAAGAAGTGCCCGTCGACGTAGCCTCGTCGTCTACACCCCAGCAGGCCGAGCCATCTCTCCCTGCCCCCGAAGTTCACACCAAAAACGGCTCGGTGACAGCCACACAGCATAAACGCACATCCTCCGACGTCTACCCACCAGAGTCCCCAGCCCCCCGCCCCGCTCGCCTGCACAACCGGCCCATCAAGCCCCTCCGCCGACGCCGTCAAGCCCCTGTGAAGGGCCCCCTCCCGCCCCCGCAGAACACCCCGACGACCTCCGCGTCTACACAAGAGGAGTCAGGCAAGAGTCTTGCTGCTGACGTTGCTACGTCCGCGCCCTCGGTAGAAGACGCTTCGACGGCAGATGCGGGGGCTGAAGTCTCCAAACCTGCTGTTGAGCAGTCGAGTGCGGAGATGAGCTTGGAGGAAGAGCTGCTCCGTTTGGCGTGTCCCGAGGCTGAGGAGGGTGGGTAGGTGGCTTTGAGTGTGTTGGGGTGCGTGAATGGCTTCAGGCTGGACGTTACGACGGCGGTTTGATGATGTAAGAGGAGTTGAATACGTCCTTGCTGCTTCTTTTTGTTAACTTTTTGCGGTGTTTTGGGTGCGGTGTTTGCCAACTTAGGATATGGCGTTATGCGAATGTTTGTATTTTGGCGCTTGTAGGAACCATGGTGCTGTGGAGGAATGGAAATAGGGAATACTTTGACGAATTGAAAAGCACCGCGGATGATTCCAATCAAGAAAATCAAGACGAGAAATGCATATCATACAATCTATCCATCTAACCCTTCCACTCTTCCCCCTCAACCTCCATCCCAACCCCTCCCCCCAACCCACTTCAGAAACTCTACATCCGCATCCCCTCCGCAATAACCTTATACGCCTTCCTCTTCTTCTCCTCACCAACCCTCTTCCTCAACACCCCCAACCACTTACTCAACCCCGGAAACAACAACCTCTCCCCCACCCACGCAAGCGCAAAGTTGCCCAACCCCAACACCATCAAAAAGACCTTAAACTGGACATCCAACCCCGTCAACTCCATCCACTCACTCACCCACCTCGCGGGGTCAAACAGCATATAAAACGAAATCGCCAGCGTAACAAAAATCGTCGTAATAAACGGCAAATTCCTCGCCATTGGCTCACGATACGGTTTCCCCACACTAAGCACCACCGCAGACAGAATATACTGGAAACAGCTAACCAGAAACAGCGCCGTGTTCTGCGAGTTGAGGGAATTGGAGTGATTTGGGTCGAGGACAGGGGGCAAGTACCAGGGCTGTTTCTGCACATAAGTCCAGGCGATGAGCTGGATGAGGATGCAGAGCACCATCTGGCCGAGCAGCGGGGTGAGGACCTTGCGGCTGACGAGATTAGCAGTGGGGCGCTTGCGCGAGAGCGTAGGGTAGGCGCCCGACCAGCCCATGAAGATTGCAATGGGCAGGATGAGCAGCAGGTCGATGAATAGGAACTGGAAGTCGCCGAGGTTGGAAGCGGAGGCGTATAGGAAGGATACGGATGTGAATTGGATGGCGGAGTAGAGGGACATGTACTTGAAGCAGCTGAAGCTTGTGACGAGGGCGGCGCGGCCTTCTTTGATGACTTGTGGGACGCAGGAGATGTCGAATTGGCGGCTTGTGAAGGGTGCGGCGACCGAGGCTTCTGCTTCTGAGAGCGAGATGCCCACGTCGGCGGCTTTTAGCGCGCCGCAGTCGTTTGCGCCGTCGCCGCAGAAGCCCACGCAGTAGTCTATGCTTTGTAGCTTTTCGACTAGCTCGTGCTTTTCGTCCGGGGACATGCGCGCGAAGACTTGTCCGCAGACGAGCATTTCTCGCAGCACGTTTTCAGAGGCGAAGTCGACGATCCAGCGGAATACGTCGCCGCTGACGGCGAGGGAGTAGTTTCGCAGGTTCGAGATGTCGTAGGGGAGGGAGACGTCTGCTTCTGGCGGCGGGGGAAGGGGTTTGAGCGTGTTTTCGTCGAGCTTGAAGACGGAGTCGTCGACGGATTCCCAGCTGAGTTTGCTAAGCGCGGTGCGGGAGTCGCCTTCCACGAAGTGCGGGACGAAGCAGTGTGCCGTTTTATTGATGAGGCCGCATTCTCGGGCGACGCTGATGGCAGTGAGGATGTTGTCGCCTGTGCACATTGTCTTGCGAATGTTTGCGCGTTCCAACTCTTCGATAACTGGTGCGGTGCTGGGCTTGAGCTTGTTCTCGAAGATGATGAAGCCGACGAAGTCAAGGCTGCTTTCCGCATCCTCCCGCTTCATCTTCTGCACCTTGAGCCAGTTGAGCTTGAAGATTGTCTTGGTAGCGCATGCAATGACACGGAAGCCGCGGTGGGTGTAGAAAGACAGCAGTTCCTCGTAGTCGGACGGGAAGCTCTCTGGTCGGCAGATCTCCTTCATGACCTCGGGTGCGCCCTTGACGTAGACCTGGCCACTCTTCGACCCGAACTGCCGTACGATAACACTTGCTCTCCTGAGCTGGGACACGAATTCGAATGACTTCAGCACGCCAAGCTCCACGGGCTTCCTGCTCGCATCGTCCTGGTCGTCAATATCGTATTCCCGTCCTGCAGGCGGTCGAGCAACAGATGGTGAAAGCTTCTGCTCCGGATCGTCATCATTGTTGCTAGATCTCTGCTCTCCCTCCTCGTAGCTCCATTCAGTGAAATCGAACATCTTGACATCAAGCGGGTCGCCCAGCAGCTCCTCGTCAATTTTGCGCAATGAGTGGCAAGTAGCCATGGTGTAAAGAATCGCCTTGTGCGCCGCATACTCCACCGTCGGATCACGGTCATATTGCGACCCGGGAAGAATATCAAATGGGTCTGACAGGAGTTCGCTAAACCTCCCTCTGGGCCGCTCAACTACGCGCACACCCAAAACATCGAGACCCTCTTCAGTAAGTGTTCCAGTCTTGTCGAAGCAGACTACGTCGAGCTTACCACCCACATTAACACGCTGCGGACTGATGCAGAAAATCTGCTTCTGCTTCAGGCGTGACAAAGCGAAGCTAGTTCCGATGGTGAGGGTGGCAGGCAGCGCAGGCGGAACGACAATCGTGATGAGATCGAGCGCTCGCACGACGATCAGATGCCACGCGAGGCCGAGATGGACAAAGTTGATGAAGGACGCGACAAAACCAATCATGGCGATCATGGCCATAACGGAAATGTATCGGAAAGAGTCGCGGTAGAACTTGAACCCAGATGGTTTAGGGAAGAGCATCGATCGTACCAACGCGCCCTTTGTAGTGTTGAAGCCGGTGCGAACAACCATCGCCAACGCAGCTGCTTCATCGTCGACATGATCCTCATGAGGCCTCCGGGCGCGGATGATCTTAGTTCCAGAAAACAGCATGTGTCGTGCAATCTCAGGATGGAGCGTTGTAGCACTGAGGTCCAGCAAATCCAGCGACGAGTCTGTTACGGGGAGCTTTGAAACAGGAATAGACTCGCCCGTCAGCATACTCTCATTAACAATGCAGTCGCCAGAGAGCAAGAGACTGTCGCAAGGGAACTGGGCAAGCGCTGGATCCGTGACCTCGTAGACATCTCCAGGCACCAGTTCTCCCGAATCGACGTGCGTCCAGAAACCACTTCGCAGCACTCGGACCTCGCATTCGAAGCGCGACACCTCGCGTAGTCGCTTCATCGAGGCTTTCGTCTCGATCAACGTCGTGGCGATACTGACGACCGAGATGATGAAGATGGCCGCGGCGTAGTAGTAGTACTCATCGACAGACCACAAGAACAGACTAGCAATCTGGAAGACGTAGAAGGGATGGAAGACCTCGTCAACAAGCAGCTGCCCAAGAGTCTTCTCAGCAATATCAATCGTGTTCTTTCCAAAGACAAGCTCGCGGTAGTCTCGCTCATCGTTGTCGAGACCTTCGCGGAGAGCCGTGACGTCCGTCCAGGCGGGATCTTTCCAGGTGTTTGCGAGGACGAACTTGTCCTTGATGGGGTGGTACACAAAGCGGATGTATCGGTAGTCCAGGCAGCGCAGTTCTTTGATCAGCGGGTCCTCGTCTTCGTCCCACTCCCCGCGTCCTTTCTCCGGGTCGCCGAAGACGGTGGAAAGCGAGCGACCGTACGTCTGGGAGCTCACGTCTTGGACGGCAAACTCTCCCCACTGGTTCTCAATGACGACCCAATCGCAGTCTCTCAACGGTGTGGTCCTTCCCGTCAGCCTGACCCTCCAGCGCGGCAGCCACCTGAAAAGAAGCCAGCCCAGGCCAAGGGTCGCAATACACAGCAGCGTATAGACGACGAACCCGACTGGCGACGTCTTGAAGCCCGCGACCACAATCGTCAGATCCTCAGTCATGATGTAGATCTTCTGGTTCGACCGCCTGCCCTTCCAATTCGCCGCGGACCGCGAGCTCTCGGTCGAAGACTGCCGCCTCAGCAACGGGCGATCAACCGACCTCCTGCTCCTGCTCCCACTCGACTTGCGTCGCCCGACCGACGAGCGAGAAGGCGACGTCGACGACGGCGTGCGCGACACACCCGCCTCGAGATCCTCCAGCTCCTCCACAGTATACCCATCATACTCTTCCTCCTCTTCCTCAATCGCCTCCTCACTATCCCCCTCGGTGGCCTGCGAATCCGACTCCTGCTCCTCATCATAGTAGGCAAAACTAGTATAACTCGCCGTGGAGCCTGCGCGCTGGCGACGGTGCGAAAAGGCCGACACGCTCGTGGGCATGCTCTCAGACATGGGGCCGGCGAAGATCTGAATGCGTGGCGTCAGCGGAGGTCCAGATGCGGTGGTGGTGTCTTGCGGCGCGTGTGGAGATTCGTGTCGCGCAGATTCATCCCGTAGCTTTCGCTCAGATTCGTCTCGACCATGTTGTCGCGCACGCCTGAATCCACCGCGCCGCCGTCTCATGTCACGCAATTCCCATACCTCGTCCTGCGCCATCTCGACGTCTTCCATGAAACTCGCTGCTCTGCGTCGCACCGTCAGCCCTGCCCCATCATTGCCCTCCATGCATCCCCCATATATCCCCTTCCTGCCTATCTCTTCCCCACCCAAGACTTCAAAACACGTACTCGCTCATATTCGACCCCCTGCGATACATCCCCATCGACCGCCTGCGCCGCTCGGGGCTCTGGTTTCCCGGCATAGCGCTCACTTCAAACTAATACACCAATTCTGTGTTTGCAATTGAGCTTGTCGCGGGGTGTCAGCACATGGTCGTCGTGTGGTGTGGTGTGATGTGTTGGGTTTTTGGAGACGTGAGGTTTTGCGCGCATTGGCGCGAGATGAGACGATAAGCTTTGATGCTTGCTGCGTCATAGGTTGGTAGGGGTGTGAGCGGGCTAGCTGGATGCGGTGTGAGGCTGGGACTGGGCTGCGCTTGCAGGGGTGGGAGCTGCCGAGGTTTGCGTCTTTGGTTTTTGTTGGAGACTGCTGGGGGATGTGTGTGTATGTTTTCTGGAGTCGTGGGGTTTGGATTGGATTGGGTCACTAATCATGTGGTTATGTAGGTGTTGTGTTTTGGAGAAGAGAAAGATCAAACCGCATTATTCTCAAGATTATATTAAAAGAAGTCAACGAGCGTGAGAAGCAAAGAAAGAAAAGCGTCCGTCGACCGCTCGCCGGCAGCTCAAGGGTATAAAATGACCATCCCGATCCTTCATCCTTAACGCCATAAAGCATCCCTTACAGTCAGCCTGCTACCCAATATTACCCTACCTCCCTAACCGAGTATGCCGTAATACCACCACAGTCTTCCACTCAAGTCCAAGCATCCGCTGAATTTCTCACTTGACCGCTCTCACTCCTCTCATGACGCGCCTGGTGAATCTCCCGGACAACATGCACGCCGACCGGCTCGCTGAGGGGTCGTCGACTATCAGAAGCCCAGGCGTGTGCATACACTCCCGGAGAGATAGATTCGGGTCTCGACTTCTCCATCTCCGTCTCCACATGAATGGTCTTTGCTGTAGAATGATCGCTGAACAACGGGAGGATCGGACCATTGCTACCGCGACGGCAGATGATGCGTTTGAAAAAGGACATGGACGAAGCACGGTTGGTTCTTCGTTGGAGGATGGGCGTCTCAGTGGACACGGAGGCGAGGCTAGGCATGGCAATCGAGTCATTGCGTGTACTCCCGTCGTAGGTTTCTGTGATGGAGCCGGGTCTGACAAAGTAGCTCTTTGCTTTGTTACCCATCGCGGAGCTCCACGTACGGGCGGCGATGAAACTTGAGGGTGTCGACGCGCCGCTCTCGCGCATGTGGTGTAGACTTGGGAAGATCCTGCCGAGCCCGACGGCGAGTAGCATCTTCCTGTATGTGTTGTGCGCATCGGTTCCCGTGCCGAAGACGAGAAATATTACGTATCCACTGGCGACTTGTCCCCATTTGTCCAGGAACACCTGCCCGAAAACGGGGATCATGATAATGGAGTTGAAGTTCGGGCCGTGGACAGACTTCCAATCGTATGGGTCTGTGATTTCCGGGATCAAGATGGAGAGGAGGTAGAAGGTGTAGGGCAGGTAGAAGAGGATGATTACGATGCAGATGACGAAGAGACGAACAAAGCGGGACTTGGTAGTGTTGCGAGCGGCGACTAGGCGGTTAAACTCGCGGCGGTAGCGGTAGAGACGGTAGAGCAGGAGGCCTGTATCTTGTCAACTTTGGATTCTGTGATGGAAGAGAAAGAGAGAGAGCTCACCAGCATAGTATGCAGCAACACACATGGTGATGGGTCCCCACATATAGCTCAAGACCACACTTGGCCAACTCGTATGGTACGCTGACCAACAACCTACGATGCCGTAGATCAAGTACCGCATGGGTTGGACGGCGTAGTACACTATGATCAACACCAAAGGGTATCCCCAGCAAACCAGCATGTCCAGTATCATCTCTTTCTTCTTGTTGTTTCTGCTGGTCGACATTGTGATGTTTCGCGTATCCATAACCCGGGCCAGCTTCCTCACAATCATGGTAACAGACGCTGCCATACCCACCGTTCCCCCGATCTGAATGCGGACGTTGATATCGCACCATATCTTACCGTCCCACCATTCTGTAATATTGTCACGGGGCCAAATGAGCGGGTTGACCGAATCAAAGAAGTTTGTCATGATGATCCAGAGGATGAGTGAGCCAGCTGCGATGTTGCGCTGTGAAAAGTGCCATATCAGGGGTGGTATGCAGAGTATCCATGAGCCGAAGGCGAGAATTGGGAGGATGACGGCTACCGGGTAGAGAGGAGCTTGGTCGGCCGACATGTTGAATGGAGCATGAGAATGATCCTGATGTAGACAGTGGTTGTGGAGTTGTCTAAGATTTCTGGTGTACCGTGTTGTGTATCTCGAGGATGCTGTCTCCGACGATAGAAACCGAAAAGTGAAGATGGAGAATTAAAACAGATGATGGAGACAGAAGAGAAGGACTTGAAAGCAAGTAAAGAGTACCTGCCCTCGAGGCCTCCGCACGCTGGAGTTCGATTGCAATCATCTTTTCCGAATAGGTGTCTCAGTCCTCAATAACGCTCAATAGCGACTTCTGTTTGACTGGAGTTACGCTGTTAGGTGAAAGTGAGACCGAAAACTCGAAATCGTGAAATCGGTGGTAATGCTTCCCGTCTCCAAGAACTACGGCCACCCCAAAATACGAGTTCTCCCGTCTCTTCTTACAAGCTCTCCCAATCAGCGGTCTGATTTGATGATGTCTGTTACCGTGGGTGGTGATGTGTGAGACCATCCCATCCTGTCCGCATTTGGGTTTGAATAGAAATCGCAAACAGGGAAGCGAGAAGTGAATAGGAAGAGCAACGAACGAAAATGAAACACATCTTACAGCACCGGCTAGCAAAGCCAGAAATCAAGATCTTGTAAAATTTGGCTCTGGGATAATTTTGTGTTGCTTGTCAAGACTTACTCGTCAGTACTACCGTGTCGATGGATGATTGGTTCGTCTCCCAAAGCCTGCCGATTGTCGTGCAATCGGGTAGGCGTGACGTCGCCATGAAAGCTGAGGTACCTGTTATTTTTCAACTGTAGATGCGCGAGGAGTGTGAGAGGAAAGAAGTGAAGAAGCTCGGGAAATCGCAACACTATACAATTGTCTCAAGATGGTATAGTGGCGGCCCGTGACGCCATCATTTGTCTTCTAGTTCCGAGGCAACAACTTGGTACCATTGCAAACGTCACTCGATCAGCCACTATGCGTTGTCGACGGCAGAAGCAGGTACAGCACCGTGGTTTGTTTGCTTCGATACTCGCGCCTTCCTGACGCTCTCCTACCAAACTGTCCTAGTCACAATGGACGCGCCTTCCCACGGCCACGCAAGCGCCTCCGACATCAGCCCTCTGCTGCGCCAAAGGATGTTGAACCGCCCAGCGACCTTCGCCGAGGGCGTGCAACACTCGCCTTCAGCCCCCTCTGCCCGCCGAAGCTCCTTGCTCTCCAATTTCTCAGACACGCGACACTCGTTCCGATCCTCGACCGAAGACCTAAAGTTCCGCGGAAACAATGACATGGACAAGTTCACGTCGTCGGACGAGCCCACACACTGGAGTTCGGCCCCAGTCGTGTTTGCAGTACTCCCGGCAGTAGGCGGACTGTTGTACCAGGGCGGCGGCCCCATCTTGACGGACCTGTTGACGCTGCTCTTGGCGGGATGGTTTCTCAATTGGTGTGTGAGATCGCCATGGTAAGACGCTACGCACAATGCTGAGGTGGCGCGGCTGATGAGTCGATAGGAACTGGTACCACGCAGCTCAGCAGAGGCATTACATTGACTCGAGTGGAGTGCAATACAACGATAGCATTCCCGAAGAAGACGAAGACAGCACTGGAGGTTTCGATGAGCGAACCGAGCCTGCTGCAAAGGTGTCAGGTGAACCAGAAGTCGATGAGTCGACTGGCGCGCCGCCTGTGACGGATGCGCAGAAGGATGCTTGCGAGGAACTGAAGCGGCAGGAGCTCGTGTCTTTCGTTGCGTGCTTTGTTGGCCCGTTGGTTGGAGCCTACCTGATGCACACCATCCGTGCACAGCTCACGCGCGCCGACTCCCTCATCTCGGACTATAACCTTACCATTTTCATCCTCATGGCAGAAATCCGCCCAGTTGGCCGTCTCATCAAAATGATTGAAGAGCGGACGCTGCGTCTCCAGCGCATCGTCAGATCAGATCCTAGGGACGAGTGGAAGCCTGCCGATGCACAGGCTATCTCGCAGCGTCTGGCTGAACTGGAAGCAAAATCCAACGGGCCAGCTAAAAGCAGCGACGTAGACATCATGACAATCAGTGCAGAGGTTCGTCAAAGCATGCAGCCACAATTAGACGCCCTCAATCGTGCGGTTCGACGGTACGAGAAGCGTCATATGGCACAGTCGTTGCAGATTGAAGCGCGTTTCCAGGAAATCGATGTGCGACTGAAAGATACCCTTTCATTAGCTGCAGCCGCTGCACGAACAGGACAGAGACCAGGCCTTGTCGCCACTGCCATAAGCTGGATTGCGAGCGCTGTTAATTTCGGCATGCAAACGACATGGGATCTCGCCATGTATCCTCCGCGGACGGCGATTTCGATGATCACATCAATCAAGTCTACCGTCAGCGGGCGTCAACCACGAAAGCGCGAAAAGGGACAACTTAATGGATACTCGTCGTCGATATCCACGCCGAGAATGCAGTCAAAAAGCGGACGATAACAAACTTCCATTCCTCATGCTTTTATCAATGCCAATCCTAATATCATTCTTCAGCCTCTTCATTATGCGTCTTGATCTACCATCGTCGTTATGTCGTTCTCATTGACTGACGTATAGCTTATCGCTTGCATGTCTATTCCAAAGATGGAAAATTAAGCGTACAACATCTTTCTCGGCTATGGGTCGCGTCTCTGGTCGTCAACTTCCGAAACCTGTTCCAGAACGCAGCCATTGTCTCCTCGGTTCATCCTACGCAAAACACCAGCGCGATCGCTCTCGGAATTCGCCAATCGAGTAAGCCGGACAGATCCACACTGACGGACACCTTCGGAGATAAACCAGAGTACAAGGTAGCATTCGAAGCTACCCCACTCCCCCACCATATTGGCTACCCGTGAGGCTATCGGGAATCCTTCGCGTCTTTTATCCATTATCTCGTTCTCTTTCTTATTACCACTTCCTCATTTCCAACTCCACGTTCCACCCAATCCTCCACCATGAGCTTAACTTCAGACCTCACCATCGACCCGTCCAAGTTCGACCGCAAACTAGCCGACGAACAGACCAAACAATTCAACGAGAAGCTGATCAAAATATGGGCTGACGGGCCACGGTGGTACGAGGTACCAAACTCCCCACCATTCCTCTTAACAGCAAGCTGAAGCTCCTCTTAGGTCGGCGCAGCAGAATACCGCAAGCTAAGATGGGAAGGCAAAACTCCCCTCCCGAAACCCGTAGTGCTCCCTGAAGGCATCAACGGCACCATCCCGTCGCGCGACACTGACCGAGAGATCCCGTACCGCGTGTTCAAACCTGCGAGTGGAGTGAGCAAGGGCATCCACCTACACATCCATGGCGGCGGATGGGTCCTCCAGTCCGAGCACTACCAAGACACATACCTAAAGTACATGGCCGACCACTTCGAGCTCACCGTCTTCTCCGTTGGGTATCGCCTCGCGCCCGAAGACCCCTGGCCCGCTGGCGTGGAAGACTGCTACGACACAGCAGACTGGCTGATAAAGAACGGCCAGAAGGCGTTCGGCGGGGCCCTCATGTTCACAGGCGGCGAAGTAACGTCTCCCCCTCCCTTCCACATCACATCACACAGACAGAGAGAGAGAGAGTAGCAGCTAACACCACCCCCCACAGTCCGCAGGCGCCCACCTCGCCTGCCTCGTAGCCTTCCACCTACTCACCCACCAGCCCGCCTTCGCGTTCCGCGGCCTCCTCCTCCACTTCGGCTGCTTCGACCTGTCGTCCTTCCTCCCGCACGTCGCGAACCACGAAACTCACCTCGTCATCGACCACGACGTCATGTCAAAGTACATCGCTGCTCTCCTCCCGGACACTACGCCAGAGCAGCGCCGCGACCCTTCTATCTCGCCTTTCTTCGCGGATATCAGGGGCTGGAAGCTGCCGCCTGCGCTGTTCACGTGTGGGAGTGAGGACCCGCTGATTGATGATACGGTGTTTATGGGTGCGAAGTGGGGGATGTGGGGTGGGGAGGCGGTTGTTAAGGTGTATAATGGCGCGCCGCATGGGTTTATTGGGAATCCACCGGGGTTGATCAAGAGTACACAGGAAGGGCTTGATGATACAGAAGCATTTGTTAAGGCAAAGATGGGGATTTAGGGCAGATTTGAATTGCTACGGAAATGATTGTCCAGGTTTCTTCTCCGTTGTCAACTACTTTAACATCTTGACCGTAGGCTTCATATATAGACTTCATAGCAAGCTGTGAGATGAGTGAAAGACAGTTAACAAACCACTTGACTAGGGCTCAAAACAAACCATAACGAACGGTCACGTCATAGCAAAGCAGGAGGGGCAGCATGCGGGGTAGCTTGTCCGGCTCTCGGTAGTCATCGTCACAAATCACGCAAGCACAGTCAAAAAGACAGAAATGTCGTGAAGCATTTTTTGATTCCGTTATCGTTAACTCCACACGGAGATGTGTCGGATGTATCGATCAAAGACAAGCCTCCACAAGAGAAGCAAGCCGGTGTTAGAGCGACCATCATGTCAAGAAACTCTCAAGATCCTCAATGGTGTGTTGACCAGTCTCCCAGAGACATTCCTCAATCCAGCACATGCAGAACCTCCCGTGATAATAGTTGAAGCTCGAGTGTCGCGTGTGTGCCGTATGACGTAACCCGAAGTTCGAGTGCCGAGATGCAGTAAACAGGTGAAGCGAGCTGGCCGTGAAGGTGTGCGTGCGAATCGTATCGTTCATTCATCGTGATTGTTCAGAACTGAGGTGGTGGGAGCTGAGATTGGGGGCGAGTCGTTTACTTGCTGAGGGGTTGTTAGACTGAGAACTTGCAACAACGGAATGCTGAGGGACTTACGAGCGGGCACGCGTCTTTCTTCTCTTACGCTTGAGCCTGCGCACGCGCTTCTTCCTCCATTTCGCTCTCATCTTGTCGGCGGGCTAGGCTGGTCAGCGACTGCTATTGGAGCTGTGCGGGGGTGAACTGTAGCAATGAGGAAGCTCAACAGCCACCCGGAGGTGCCCAATTGAGTGTCTCAAAGCCAGCCCGGGGGTGAGATCAACTTACATTGCTTTCGAGATGAGTGTCGTGGGTGCAGAAGAGAAGCTGAGCTGGGAGCTGCGTGAAGTCGTTATGTGCGTGGGGCTCGCTTAGCCGTCACGTGTATGGAACGCTAGACTTAGACGGTGCAAAGAGCTTGGCAACAAGTCACGCGTTTACGCGTCGCGTTGTTGCCTTCACAATCTACGCACGCATCTTTACGTGTCGGTCATGTCTACGAAGAGGGGGAAGTGAACGAAGATGGCAGGTGAGCGAGTGGCATGGTTTGAGGTCCGTGCCGCCGGGCAGGACTCGTATGGTGAGTGGAATCGAAACCGTAAATCGACATCGAGCTTACACGTGCAGAAATACCTGATACCATTGATATACGCGGGAATGAGCAGTTCCACCTCGGGAGGGATCCAGAGCTTTGGTGAGAGCAATGCGACCCTCGCTGTGGTGCGAGCATGTTCTGACTTCTAGTGACAGCTACCGCTATTACTGGTCTGACATTACTATCTCCAGACGGCATCTCCGTGTTCATTGTATCTTGTACGAGCAAGATCCTATCGCTGATATTGCACCCTTCGTCTATGCAACTGATTTGTCGGTCAATGGTACTCACTTGAAGAAGCATGATTCCGATCATATCGGCTCACCAGGAATGGGTATTCTCATGGGCCGCAACAGCACCTTCCTTCTCGATCATGGAGATGAACTTCGCCTGTCAGAATCAGTGACGCTCGTTTATTATTCGGATAACCCTGTTCAGGTAACTCGACTGACCCGTATTCAAGAGCAAGAGAAGAGCCTCTTTGCCTCTCGTTATCTCATCACTGGCCGTTTACTTGGAGAAGGTGGTTATGGAAAGGTATTAATCGGAGTGCAACAAGAGACCCAACGGCAACTTGCTTGCAAGATGGTACGACTCGATCATCTTTTCAGTCGCCTGTCTGGTGCGAGCTTGCGACAGCCCAGTGGTGAGAGAGGACGGGAAGCAAGTGACACCTGGAAGCGTTGGCCAACCAGGATTGCCAACAACTTCCGCGAGTTTGACATCCTCAAGGATATCAGCCATCCAAACATAGCGACGGTCCAAAAGGTCTTCTGGAGTCAGCATACGATTTATATGTTCCAAGAACTTGTCACTGGTGGTGATCTCTTCTCCTTCATCGAATACAAAGGTGGTCGAATCAACAGCGTCTGTGCCTCAGTCATCATTCGGCAGATACTTATCGGTGTCGAGTATCTACACGCCCAGGATATCGTGCACAGAGACCTCAAGCCTGACAACATATTGATGACCTCTCTCGACGATGGTGCGCGGGTTGTGATCACCGATTTTGGCAGCGCGAGGTTTCTGCCCAATGCAAAGAAATCGCGCGACGTCCAAGCAACCAAGTTGCAGCGGATGTTCTCAGTGGCCGGTACCCTGGAATTTGCGGCGCCAGAGATTCACCGAGCGAACCCAACTATCCCAGCCGAGCAAGGGTATTCCAAAGGTGTTGACATGTGGTCCGTGGGTACTATCACGGCAGCCATACTCTCTGGCGAAAACATCTTCAGCAGCAATGCTCGTGCTGAATACAGGTCAGTTTCTCGTAACGCCATCATGGATCACGCTGCACGGTGCGATCTCAGTGTTCTGGATAGTGAGTATCATCCCACATGGAGTTCGATCAAGAACGACCCAAAAGACTTCATCAAACGTTTGCTGGTTCTTGAAGAGGAGCAGCGCATGACCGCATCACAGGCCCTGGCTCATCCCTGGTTCTGTCGTGCAGTCTATGCCGCAGATTTTGAGGCTTTATATGAGCGTTGTATCAAAGACTGGCACCCACGCCACAAGGACCATCAGCTTGTTGAAGCCATCTCGACAACCGGTATTCCTGATCACAAGTTGCAACAGGAATCGGTGTCTCGATTCTTTTCTCAATCTCAGCCAGATCCCACACATGACATTCTTCGGAGTCTATCGTCTTCTCAATGCTGGCGTGCAAACACACCCCTGCCATCCATCAGGAAAGACTATGAGGACACTCAATTCGCAAGCCAAGTGATCCCTTCATCGTACGAGACCAGCCACGACGAGGTTTACGACGAGAACCAACAACAGTACGATCTAGTCAATCAAGATTCATACGAGCAACAGACATACAACGCGAGTGGCGCGGTTCCATGCGAGCAGCAACTTTACAATTCATTCCTCACTGATCACGAACAGCTTCCTGACTCCAGCGGGCAGCAGATTCCAGTGGAGTGTCCCACAACCCAGCTCTCATTTAACACCACCGAAGCGCCCGATAAGTATTCCATTACACAAGCTTCTGAGCACGACGAATCCTACCGGTCGGGCGAAAGCTTGAACAGGGCGATGAATGAGACCTTCACGCAAGGCGACTACTATGTGCACCTACCCCCACCACCAGAATCTCAAGCATCGCAATTTCCGGCTCAGGTGCCAGAGTTTTCTTACGGGGTCAAAGAGGGGCGTGAAGAATGTGATGTCGACCAGGGCCAACTGACAGACGAGAGCTATCAACAAACCCAGTTCGCAGAGGAGTTTCGACGGGCACGCACTCCTGTTGTGGAACAAGATTCTATCCTGGTCTGTGAGACACCGATTCGTAACAGCAAGAAACAGGCCCGGTCCCTACAGGATGAGAATCTTGGCTATGACCAGTGGTTCGACCAAGAGTCTGAAGTCAGACAGGCTGATGTAGAGTCTGGTGTGCAGGAGTGTGGAAAGCGGAGGAGGCTTACCCATTACCATCGTTGATCTACGACTAATTCGCAGCGCTAATCATGTTGTTCAAATATCCCGTGGTGCATATGTTAGATATATGAGGATCTCATGTGAAGCTGAGTGCCCTGGAGTGCCTCTATGTTAGCATTATGTAGCTACATACTACCCAAATATATCCAGGCGAACCAAACAAACGCGTACCACATCTAATGTATCTATACTCTTGATTTCTGCATAAATCGTTCCCTTTCTCCCTCAACCGACATTCTCCTACAGCAAAAATCTCTACATCCTTCACAGTTGAAGAAATGTCCAGCTTACTACACCCCCCAAACCTCTCCCCTTGATTTACGAAATTGACATACGACTCTTATCGTTTCTTTTCCCATCATATTACTCCCCGCCATACTATAGTCCGTTCCTCCTGCTGCGGCTCGCAAGTGACTACGTCAACTATTCTCATGTTTTCCTCATATCATCCATACTTATTCTCTCCGTCTTTCCAAGCATGGGCAAGACATCAAACTTCCATCACTCACGCGAGGAAGCAAGATTGCGAGCAGTGCGATGTCTGCGATTCAGTGCTTCTTCTCATTACCATTCGTGTACAAGACTTTCTCACTCATATGCAAATCTCTCCTAGTAAGTGTTGACCAACAATGACCAAGCTGCAATGGCCCTCCAATGCTCGTACAAAGCAGGACAAGCCTGACATATCCCAAACATGGTACCAATCACAAAAACAGCACAGAAAAGTGCACATGCCTATAGAACTAAGTATATCTTTCCTTCTACCTACTCTCTATCTCTCTGAATCATGATTTCGTGAACTATATTCCGCCCATACAAGATACGCCAACGCTATGCCCAAGTCTATGCTAAGTTTATTCCAACGCCGTACGTCAGCGTACTCTCCAATGTATTCTACTGTATCCCATCTCCATCTCCGACTTCAAAGACACCACACCACACGTTCTGCACTTTCCCAACCACTCCCACTCACTTCCTCCTCCGCTTAGGACTCGGTCTCATCCTCGTCTCATCCTCAACCTCCTCCACAGTCGCGACAGGAGACGGCTCATTCGAGCTCAGATTCTCAATACGGTTCCCATTCTGATGTGCGACGCCATCTCCCGCCGCCCCACCACCACCAGCATGCAGCATGCCATCATCCGGACTGCCATTGAACTGGAACGCATCAGCAGCCGACGCGCCGAACCCCCCCGCACTCAGGTCGGGCGTGGGGAAGTTGAAGTCCGGCAGCGTATTCGCGTCGGCGTTGCCCTGCGTCGGCCCGTTGTTCTCGGTGAAGTAGTCCTGGTCCTGGACGAAAGCGTCGAGATCAAGATCGTAGGCTCCGGGGTCGCCTAGGCCGGTGCCGGAGAAGTAGCCCCCGTCGTTGACGTTGACGTTTATGCCGGGGATCTGGCCGCTTGGGCTGAGTGGCTGTAGACGCTCTTGTAGGCTTTGCACGCGTGAGTTTTGCTCGTCGCTCATCTTCTGCAGGAGCTCGAGTTGTTGCTGTGTGGCTTGGAATTGACTCAGGTCGTTCAGTAGGTTCGACATTTCCGGGGGTGGGAGGGGGTTGGTGAGCGCATTGTTGTTGTTTTGCGCGGCGGAGGTGGTGGCGATGAGAGAGAGGACGTCGTTGCGCTGCTGTGGCGTGAGCGGTACGTGACCGTCTTGTGTTTGGTAGTTTGAGAGGGCGGAGGGAAAGTCGAATTGTGAAGCCTGGTTTGCTGGTTGCGAGACGCTAGCATTTGCGTTTGCATTTTGAATCGCGGACATGATGTCGTTGGTTTCGGGAAGGGGAAGATGAGTCTGTGGCGTTTCGGCTTTGGGAGGGGCGGCAGATGAGCTGTCTCGTCCTTGCGAAGCGGAGAGAGTGGATTGCGGTCTTGAGTGCGGCATTGCAGATTTGAAAACTGACTGTCTGCTCCCGGGTCTGGTGATCGGACTTGGAATTGGCCTAGTAGTTGGACTCATAGTTGTCGCACGATTTGATGGTGAGAGCAAGTCTTGTGGAGCAGGAGCTGGGGCAGGAAGGAGAGCAAGAGGTCTTCGGGTCCGTTGTAGCTGTGGAGACTTGTTCATATCTTTTGTTGGATAGTCATCAACATCGACGACGTTACCGTGCGATTGTTGCCGTTGCATGGCAGGGGGGAACATGTCAGCGAGATTCAAGCCATTCGTGTTGCCTTCCAGGCTGCGATTGTAGAAAGTAGCCAAGAAAGTCAGAATGGCGTTGATCGAGTTCTCATGGCGGTCGTGCAGCGCTTGGAATGAGGTCGCTCGCGAATACAGGTCGTCGTTCTGACGCTTGATCTGACTCAGAACGTTCGAGATAAGCTTCTGCTGCTGTTGAAGTTGCTGGACTTCGACTCGTAAGCTGTTGTACTCTGATCGCGGTATCATGGCCATCTGCTCGGTGCCTCGCACAGTCATGTCTTCTACATAGCCACCGCCGCCAGTGTCTTGCACGTACTTGCGCTCTTCGTCACTGTCGCCTTTGTTCTCCTCGTCTCGCTTCCGCTTTGGGCCAGATGGAGGATTCTTAGGCTTTTGAATCAGCCACAACAACTCGGGGCGACCACGCTTGAAGTACTTGTTGTAGTACTCGCTGGGTGCCTTCGCCTTGGTTTCGCTCGCCTTCATGGAGTTGTCTGACAACCCAACCTTCTTGTGGAAGCCATACATGTTTAGTTGTCGCACAAACGAAGCGTAGTTGTTGTGTTTAAACAGCTCCGGAATAAGTGTCCGCGCGAACTCATCTTCATCTAGGACTATGAAGGAGTTGCCATCGTCTGACCATCGGATGAGGTTTTCGTTTTTGTTATTGTCGAGAAAACTGGAAGACGTTAGCTAAATCCCCGCAATCAGACCCAACATCCACATGCACGATTCCCCATCCCAGCCAGTCTGTGTCTGCTAGACAGACACACGAAAGTCAGAACCAATGGAGAGAGGAACATCAAGTCACTCACCTGCTCAACTTCTGCACAAACGGCGGGATCTGCTTCCGCTTCGCCTGCGCATCCTTCTTCGCAACCGCAGCCTTCTGGTCGAGTTCCTCATCGTTATCCATGTGCTCCCACTGCTGCCCCGGGCTAGGATAGCCCTCCCACTGGCCTTGTCTTGGCGCGGGAGCAAGCTGTTGATTCGGATTTCTTCTGACCAACTGCCCCAGATTCATGTCTGCGCCGTCGTCCAGCGATACGACTCGGTTGTGTCCTCCCCCTGCTGTGTTCGCGGCATAGCTGTCGAAGAGCTGTGGGTCGTTGAAGTTCATGTCCGCGCTCATGGTGGGGTCGCTCCAGTTCATGAACTGGTCAGACGACATGTTGGCGTCTTGCTGGTATGTCTGAACCTGGGCTTGCGGCTCAGCGCCTGGAGCGCGGCGCTTGCGGCTCGACATGGGCGCGGCGCTCACTTGTGATGTAAGACCGGCCAGTGTGTGGAAAGCTGAGCTTTGGGCCGCTGCGCGTATCGGTATGCCAGTGCCTAGGTGCTGGAGTGCCTCGCGATCGCTTGCGACCTGTGCAGCCTTGCGACGTACTGTCTCAATCACGAAGTCAAGGACAGTTCACGGAAGTGTTAACGTGCACAAGGGAAATGTCAGACAGCGCGAATAAGTCGCAGTTATGTACGTCTGTGTTCCAGCTTGTTGTGTTGTTGTTCCTGGTTGCAGTAAAACCGTGATGTGATTGTTTTCAAACAGTCGTTGACGCGCACAAAGGAAGGCGATGGGGCGTGCGAAATGCGCAAATAGGGTCGTACTGGAAGGCGGTTCTGGAAGGCGGCGGTTGGTTGGGGAAGGGCGGTGGTAGAAGTTTGGTGAGTCGAGGACGGTGGGAGGAATCGCGATTGTGCTCTCTGACGCGGATCCCAAGGCAGCAAGTTAATCGACAAGATAGCAAAACTCTACGGATTAGCTGTTTTGCGCGAGAAATTAGCTCACGGTCTCAATGGTTGATGATGGTGTCAAGCTGGCAATATGCAACATTTAGTCAATGTTGCGCATCGATGCTCCAGCGATGAGTTCATCAACCGGGCCGCCGGGGATTCAGTTTCGCCGCGATATGTCATCCTCTACCATCGATTGTGCATACCTAAACCCGTTGCTAACCATCACCAAGAATTCACGGATGGGTGCGGAACAGGAGCTGCTCATTAACGCCATATCAAAACTTCTCCGCTGTCGACAAGAAACGTGATTCTCAAAAAGCGAGTCAAAGACGTCACACACAAGTATCAAACAAGAAAAATGTAGGAGCGAAGATATACCGAACAAAATATATTAAGCGCATATTACAATACAGATTTCCGAACATCATATTCTCCATCTAGAATTTCAGCCTCTTCACAACCTAGCCTCAAGAGTTCTTGTGCAACAAGACACCAACCCGCTAACACGGACAGAATATGGCAAGAAAATGATCGAGTTAGATGATGAGTCCCGTATACGGTGGTATTAAAATTGCCTATCCAAGAGCACTTATTTTTGACCGTGGTGGGACAAAGTACTGACGACAGTGACGCGAATTTGTTCATCCAGTCCGATATAGCTGATACTAGGTCTGCCTTCTCATTTTCGTATCTTGTCAAACAAACGCCTCGCCAAAGTCCTATTGCGGTGATGGGTGTACTGAGGATTACGTGGCGCCGACGATATTCTTGAGAGGTATCTTCTCATCGTAGTTGTGATCTTGGACGAAGTCTTCAATTCTTGTGGATGGAATTTGTTGAAACCAGACTAGTGTGGCAATTAATAAGGGGAGAAAAAAAGAGTATCCAAATCAATGCCTAACACAAACTATTGCCTGTAGAAGCGGTACACCTACCTGAAGCCGAAAAGAAAACAAAAAAACCAATTCAATAACAACAACAATCAACAACTTAATATGTCCATATATGCTTTTCATTGCCCAAATTGGGATTCGAGATGGGGAGCGCGAGCCCCTGGTGGGTATGTAGTTTCTACCGTCGTAGTCTCATTCTTCGTATACGTCGTGAGCCGTAATATCGTCATTGTTCATTCAAAGAATTTCGTCGCACATCGTTGTTCAAGGAGCGGGAACATGTTGGGTGGGTGTGCTGTGTCATCAGTGAATAGCGAGGAGCTTACTGTCCTGCAACGAGTTCGGCGTTGGACTGCGACGAGAGCTCATCGCTACCACGGTTCTGATGACCATTCTGGCGAGGACGGCCGAAACCGTGTCCACGTTCTGGAAGTGGCCCGCGAGGCTGCCTCGAAGGGCGATCTTCGTAGCCGTTACCGAAAGTTCGATGACCGCCGATTGGTCCAGGAGCATCCCACGAGGTCATCTGTCGAAGAGCACGCGGGCTGCTGCTCTGTCCGAAGCCTCCACCAAGCTGCATACGTCCCATTGCTGTTTCAAGCAAGCCTTCGTCGCGTTGCGACATAGAGCCGGTCGTGGGAGTACCGTTGGGGTTCGTCAAACTGCCATTAAATCCAAGCCCTTCGAGGGAGATTCCGTTCGGACGTCCCGCAGGATGGCTGGCGGTGGAAGGTGCTGGCGAAGGAGTG
The DNA here is from genome assembly GCF_010015815.1 of Dothidotthia symphoricarpi CBS 119687. Taxonomy (NCBI): domain Eukaryota; kingdom Fungi; phylum Ascomycota; class Dothideomycetes; order Pleosporales; family Dothidotthiaceae; genus Dothidotthia; species Dothidotthia symphoricarpi. Next base: position 309,496 of record NW_022985019.1, on the reverse strand, counting down.
TAGGAGCGGAGATCCGCATACGACCTAGCACCTCGTAGGTTGGGAACGGCATTCAACCCACCCGGTGAATCAGGGAAACCCAAAAGGCCTGAAGCTTGTCTTCCGCCGAAGGCATTGTTGTAGAAACCGTCCCGAACGTCGCTGAAGTCGGTCGTTGCGGCGCGATTAAGAGTACGACGGGGTTGGTCGGACGGGTGGCTTGTAGGCATCTGCGAAAGAGGTGGACTCAGGCCTGGAGTGTCCTGTACTTTTATGACGTGGACCTGTCGCTGCTCGCCGGTGCCCCTAGAAACATGCATGAGACCCAATTGATGAGCCAGAGTGTGAACGATGCGACGCTGTGTGGGTGTCAGGGTTGACGGGAATACCATGCTGTCGCGCTCTTCCGCCTGCTTGAACAAAAGCATCTGAGAGTAGAATTGCAGGACTTGAGGGTCGTTCATGTCTACATCTATAGATAGTTAGCAGCTGAAACGGCCAAATGTGATATTGGAGAACATACCAGCCCTCGGCTGGCCCCTTGTACCAGACACTGGCGAGGGAGATGTAGCGGGCATGTGAGAGGCAAGAGAACCATACGACGCCTGGGAGTGGAGCTGCCCTCCTGACGGACGGTGTTGTTCCTCAAGCTGGCCGCGGCGCTCACGCTTCTCACGTTCGATTCGCTCACGTTCCTCAACAGGCAACAATTTTTTGTACTCGACGCGAAGTTTCCTGCCATTGAGCTCGAAGTGGTTCAACGCCTCGATGCTAGTAGCTGTTTCTTCGTGTGTGGTGTAGTTGCAGAAGGCCAAGCCTCTGAATACACCGTTGTCGAAGTGGTAGTTGAAAGCGTACGGAAGAGGTAGTCGCAAGTCCGTCATCAGCTGAACCAACTGCTCCTTCCGGACCGCGAAGGGGATGTTCTTGATGACCATGGCCGTGGGAATCAGCTTTTCAGAATCATCCTCGTCATCTTGTCCAAAGCCAGAGGCAAACATGAGATTGGGACTTCCATTCCCGAGACCCGAGAGGGTGTGGCCAGGAGGCCCTGCCGCTGGTCCTGTCTGGTTCATCCATGCCTAAAGCGGTACGTGTCAGTCAATAATCTACAATAACCTGGCTCAATCTGCTTACTGTAGGAATCGCACTGCGTCCCCGCTGTTGCGATCGCATGCGAGCACTGGCAGCGCCTCCCAAAGAACCCAAGCCATTTTGTGAGAAGGCGTTCGTATTCCAGCCTGCAGGCGCGCCCATATCGTAGCCGTAGCCGACGGTCTGATGGAGGCGTTCGTGATTACGCGGCTGTGACTGATCGTAGCCCCTGGCCTGATCGTCTTGCTGGTAAAGATTGTTTTGGTTAAACTGCTGGTAGGCGTCAAATTGACGAGACGGCATGCGATGCAAAGTTCCATTCTGGGACTGGTTCCTGTGGGTACCAGGCGACCGCGCCGACTGCCCCTGTTCGTATTGGGCATACATGATGTGTTGGTGTGTTGAAGGCTGAGCTGTTGCGTGTGAAGGGGAAAATCAGGTGCAGAAGGACAGGGTCGAGGTTTAGTACGTCTGCGCCAAGACCAAGCGCGCGGAAGATTAAAGATCAAAGTGCCAGATGCCGCGAAATGAGGTTGGGTATCGTAGCAAATGAACCAAAACGGGTCAGCGGCGACGGAAAAGGGGGAAGATGAAGCTTTCAGCACGCAGCGCCGATAGGCATGTCGAGGGTGGCCGGTGATGTTTGAGACAGGGTTAATAAGTCCAGCTCCTCTCTCCTTTTGACTGGGCGACCGAACTTTGTGGGTCGTCGAGCAACGAGCTAGCAGACGTCAGAGGCCTGAACTCACGCGTCGTCGTAAAGGGGCGTGATCAAGTACGGGTGTCTGGAAGGAGAAGCAGAGACGGACGGTGGGTGGTGCGCGAAAATAGGTTGAGAAGCCACACTAGCCCGCGGGGAACAGGCAGCTTGGAATCCGAGACGTAACGCACGCTGTCGCCAGACGACCGAACGGCGAAGCACAGGGAGAGTGTGAACGCGACGTGCAGGCTGAGTCAAGGTTTCAATCTAGGACGGGGGCAGCGGCAGCGGCGAGGGGGGCAGATGGTCCACTTCATTGGCTGCCCTCGCCCAGCTCCAATATACGCCTCGATTGAAACGATGCAGGTGTTCCTCAAAAGCACCGCGTACAAGCTCATGCGCGTCGTACACGTGCTATCGAATATTCTACACAGTCCTGTTCCCAACGACCATGGCAGACGAGATGCAGCCGAGTCGCCTGTCATGTGGCGGTGACCTTACTCGCAATATTTAATAACATGGACCGGACCCTTCGGAACGGCTTCAGGGAGTTGAACGAGGCCCAAACTCCAAGCTTCTGGAATTTTGGCGGCCCGTGGCCGTTCGCGCGCCGCTGGCTGTAGCTTGCTCTCAAAACGTGGTGTCCAATTACAGCATCCCCTGAATGTGGCGACTCCCGTCGCTGCGGAAACGCTTGGGGCGTCGTTTTATGAGAGGCAGGACGCTTGCATCGGTGCTAATTCAGTTGTACATGGGTACACATCTCGGACTTTGTGATAGAAAAAAAAAGACGAGATGCGTGATGAAGTCATCGGGGGCGAAGGCGAAGCTTCTTACGCAGCAGGTTTTCAGAGTTTATACTTTGTCTTACTTCTGTAACTCTAACCGAATGTTGGGAGGATGCTCTGCTCGGATATTGTACACGAGGCCACCCAGCTGCCCAATCTGTGCTTCGTATCGCATCGCCACTACGATCTACGGACCCTTCATCATCCAACACGGACTTCACTTTTCCTTTCATCCAGAAGGAAGTTATGCACATAGCCGCACTGCACAAGTCTGCATTCCTGACACCTCAACATCTGCACACAGACACGAAACGGTCACAGCAAGCGACATCAACGTGACACGACATGCACACATCAAACTCTGTATATGATTCGACGTAGCTGCGCTCGATGGGCTGTTATCGCAGGCGCTCCAACCGATCGCTACGGCTTCCCGCATCTCTGTTTTATCCGACTGGTCGAACATTTATCGTAGGATCTTAGCCACAGGAGCCTGCATTGCATGAGAAGTCATGTGAGCGTCCAGCTTGTCGGTATCTTTAGATACCCGATAGCGTGAACTGCAGTGGAGCGCTCATTGATATGTCGTGCAGCAAATGTACCATACTATTGAAGGCATCAGTTTATCAAGCGCTCGATCAATCGTCGTCAAAGTCCAACAGTCGCGACCACTCCGTTTCGCCGACGTGGCGAAATTCAGCACCAGCAGCGAATTGCCCGCTTGCCTCCCAAGCACGCATCGTCTCCGTGTCGTAGGGACCATTGTTTTCCCCTTCTGGTGCAGTGAGCCAATGGAACTCCCACTGCACTGGTTCTGGATTTGGGTTCCTCCAATCCTCTCCTGTGTCGCGCTTGTATTGTCGCATAATTGTTTCGCGGGGCATTTCGTAGATATCTTCGACACCTCTGTCAGACAGTCGACTTGCGCATTCAGTAATAGAGTCGATAGCTGCTTTTGCTTTTGCTTCTGCAGCTTCTTTCGCAGGGTCAGTATCGACCTCCATAGCTTGGACCTTTTTCTTCTTGCTCCAGGTGTTGGTCTGCTTCTTCGGGGCTGCCTTGCCGTATCGTACGAGGGCCTCCAAGGGAGTCTCTCCTACATCCAAGTGCGTGATTAGAGTAGACAGAACGTCGCTGGTGATTATTGAGTCTTCCGCGCGTTCACGAGCCTTCTGTTCTGCATCTCGCATATCTTTTGCTTCTTGCGCACGCTTAATATCCTTTTTGGATATGCCCTCGAGCCACGAGTCTTGAGCGGCTTCTGGGTCGTATGCTTTGCGCACGAAATTGCCGGCCTCGTCGAATCGACCCTCCTCCTGCTCTGAGCGCATGTTGAAGGCGTCTAGCTTCGGAGCGTGCTTCTTCTTGCTACCAGCCCCTAGCTCCTCGTCCATGTCTGACTCTACGCGGTCACGCTCTCCATCATCGCCGCTTTCACTGCTGCTCTCAACATCTTCTGTTACTGTGTCTTTGCCTTTGGTGAAGTCGACTGCAACATGCCCTCCAGACTTGCTTGTGGATTCTTGCCCCTCAATTTCATCATTATCTAAGAATCGTAGCTTCTTCTTTGCCGTCTGGTCTCTGACTGTTTCCTCGTCCTCGTCGTCGTCTTGGTCTTCACCACCAAACATGTCGTCGTCATCATCGTCATCGTCTTTTTTCTGTGCTGTGTCGATCTTGATCTTCGCCGCGGCACGTGCATTGAAGTTTTCTGTAGAGCTGTCCGAATCGTAGCCGTCGATATTGACTGCATTTCGTTTGATTCCCGCGCCTTTTCCAATCACGTCTGCTTCCAGCACAGGGTCTTCTTCCTCTTCGGCGTCTGGAGCGAGCGTGGAAGGGTTGCGTGGGTCGAATCGTGGTTTCTTTGAAGAGAGCTCGTCGTTGTCCAAGTGGTGAGTGCGTGTGAACTGCTCGCCGGCGCGCTTTGGTCGTGCGGGGTTGAAGGTACCACTGGGGCCAGCCATGTCAGATACAATGCAAGTTGGGTGCTTCGTGAGAGTAAGAATGCTACAAATACGCGCAGTGCAGTGACGTCGACGAGGCTTGGAGGCGCGGCGTTCAAAGCGCCGACGCGTATGCGCAAACGGTCTTTCCAGCATACCGTAGCAGCACCTCGACCATGGGTCGTCATCTACATTCACACTCATCGTTCTTCCACCAAACACACCTTTTTCGCCCACCTGCTGCCTGAGAGTGTACCCCAACCTCTCGCCCTCACTCACAACCACCCTCGCACCTTCCCTACCTGACAGCGATCCACCATGGTAGGAGCGACCCCACCACTTCTCGCACATGTCCGCTGACTGCAGCCAGTTCAACCCAACCTACTACAACGAAGACGATCCGATGGCCATGTACCAGTCACTGCGCCGTGGTGGCGCCCCACGACGGTTCGACGAGTACTTCCGTTGCTATCCTATCGCCATGCTTCCTGGTCCAGAGCGCGAAGATGCGAACAACGGCGGCAAAGTGTTCCTCCCACCCAGCGCGCTCGACAAGCTCACCCGGCTGCACATCACATACCCCATGCTCTTTGAGCTTATAAACGGCGCTCAAGACGGCAAGAAGACGCATGCGGGTGTGCTGGAGTTTATAGCGGAAGAGGGCAAGATCTACCTGCCGTACTGGGTACGTCATTATCGCTGAGCTGTAGGACGGAGTACTGACGATGTTTTCCACAGTTGATGCAGACGCTACTGCTCGAGCCCGGAGATCTCCTACAAGTCAAATCGACTGACATTCCTCTTGGCACTTTCATCAAGCTGCAACCACAAGATACGTCCTTCCTGGAGATCTCAGATCCCAAAGCCGTCCTCGAGAACGCGTTCCGAAACTTCTCCTGTCTGACCACGGGCGACATATTCACTTTTGCATACAACGACAATATCTACAGCATCGCCGTGCTAGAGACAAGGCCAGAAAACCCCAGCAAGGCCATCTGCACCATCGAGACCGATCTGTCAGTCGACTTCGCGGCACCAGTAGGGTATGAGGAGCCCAAGAGGGCAAGCGGGACAAGCACGCCACGGAGCGGGAAAGGTGTCATGGCAGGCAAAGGCGGAACGCTGCACTCTCATGGCACTATGGCGCAGGCCATCAACTACGAAGCCATTGCGCCCTCGTCAACAAGTGCCGCCGCTGGTGCCAGGGCGACGTCCTCCCATTTCCTCTCTTCGGGTCACAAGCTAAACGCCAAGAAGGGTAGCAAAACGCCAACTCCACAAGCTTCGACACCCATCGCCGGACAATCCACCAACCCTCCACCGACTGTGCGGCGGACTAATGGTCCTCAACCGCTCAGGTTGCCCCCAGGAAAGCTCTTCTTCGGCTATGAGATCAAGCCAGTCAAGGGCAAGGAGGAGGAGAGCGAGCAGAAGGAGTCGAAACATTTTGACGGCGCGGGCCAGACGTTGCGAAAGAAAAAGGGAGACAAATAGATGGGGTTGGCAAACAAACGGACACGGAAGGAGCAATTTGACTTCTGACATGGACACATGCGGAGCATTTCACGGCGCTAAATCAAGAACTGGGCGGACGGACATGGCGTTTGGCGCTTTCTGGTACACCGCTCGTACCAAGCAGCTTAAGCCACCAATGCTTCCATATGTGTATCTCTCCATGAAATCTTGTGATTGTGTCAATATTCGCAGTATCGCTAACATGCATGTGGCTCTTAGCGTGTATGTTGTATCTACACGGTATGGCAGCACACGTGAATGGTAACTAGAAATCAAATGAAATTATACGTCCTATATCGTCAGATTCGGAATCTCGAACACCGATATTGAGACGAATTCATGATCTGACGTCGAAGTAAAGGTAACTCATTCACGGACACACCCATACTGCCCAGTTTTACTTTCACTGCTCAGCCCGCACATAAGCCTACCGTTTTATATAAATCACCGCTTCCCAGCCTCATCCCCACCAACATCTTCACACGCTCGCACATCTATAACATACGCACGATCTCTCCTAACTCTGCCCCAAACACTATCAACACCGCTCTATCTGACAGAATGCCTCCCAAGAAGAAGGTCGCTGCTACCAGCGAAGGTGCAGAGAACGGCGACAGCAACGACTCAGTACGTATCCGCCTCCACTCATCGAAAACACAATCGCCCACTAACACGCCATGCAGACATTCCGATGGACAGCCGAAAACGACCGTACTGTATGTTCCTCACACATGCATCAGCCGACGCATCACTGACCACCCACAGCTCCTTATCCTCACGCTCGGTCGCACCCTAGGGCCGGATGACTACCACAAGCTTGTCGAAGCCTTGCGTACGTATCACAAATCACGTTCCTGATCACATCATACTTGGTTCTTGATACAGTATGAACGCCAGCTAACTGTATCGCAGCTGGCTCAAACTACAACGGCGTTCGCATCCGCGTGTCCAAGTATCGCGTCGAGCAGCGTAAACGCTTCGATGAGCTGGGCTGGGAGATGCCCGAGGGTGTGAAGGCGCCTGCTACGCCGCGCAAGAAGGAGCCGGCGACGCCACGCAAGAAGCGGGATGCTAGTGAAGTAGCTGGCGGGGACGATGGGGCGGAGACTCCTAAGAAGAAGCCTAGGGCGAAGAAGACTAAGAAGGTGGAGCCGGAGCAGGAGGCTGACGTTGAACATGAGGTGTCGGCAATGGAGGGTGCGGTCAAAGAGGAGGAGGTTAAGGAGGAGATGGTCAAGGATGAGGTGGATGAGATTTGAGTGTCGAAGAAACTACATGGGGTTCTTGAGGATAGTGTGGGCATCTTGCTTGATATGCGCCACAGAAAATGTGTGGTTTTGTGACATGATTGGCAAGTATCTTGAGAAGACAGACTATGAAATTGACATCTTGCCTGAGAACATTCTACTACCTGCTTCAAGTTCATACATAGAATTGATGAGCGCAGATCATCTAGCCATGTGTTTCCAGCCGCCACCAGAGTGATGAAGTGAAGGTGAGTCTCGCTGCTCAATATCACTTGGCCTCACTTCACCATCATTCGCGCCAGAGACGCATAAGTATCCTGCTCCCCACCATTACTCATCTAATATCTTTCTCTCTCGCAATCTGAACAATATCACTCCCTACAGCAACACTTCCGCACTCACAAACAATCCAAAACCCAAACACACATCACACCAACACCAACATGCCACCCAAGAAAGCAGCAGCCAACGGCGATACCAGCGAGGCAGGCGGCGTACGCATATCCCACGATCCACTCACACGAGATCCATCCAACTAACACCAAACACAGAAATTCACATGGGAGGGTCCCAACGACAGCAAGGTTTGTCTCCCCACTCACTCCTCACCAACCACATGACTAACACACACACCAGCTCCTCCTACTGATCCAAGGCCGCTACGTCAAGCCCGAAGAGTACGAGACTCTCTCCACAGCGTTCCCCGGTACGTCGCATGCCTGCCCAGCATCCACTCTTCCAACAAGCCAGCTAACTCCCCCTCCCAGGAACAACCGCCGGCTCAATCCGCAACCGCATCTCCGCACTCCGCGTCAAGCAGCGCACTCTATACGATGATCTCAAATGGGAGCTACCCGAAGGCGGCGCGGGCCACTCGGCGAAGAAGAAGAAGCGCGAGCTCTCTGGTGCGGAGGAGGGTACGCCGACGAAGAAGGCTAGGGTTAAGAAGGGGAAGGGGAGTGATGGTGAGGGTGGGACGCCGGCGAAGAAAAGCGGTGGGGTGAAGCGGGGGAAGAAGGTGCAGGAGGAGGTGAAGATGAGTGATGGGGATGAGGAGATGGAGTTGGAGATGCAGTTTGATATGGATGGGGCTGTGAAGAGGGAGGTTGATGATGAGGGGGAGGAGGTTTAGGGGTTGGGGGGGCTGGTGGTTTGGATGGGTTTCAGATTAGAGTGCATGATACCTTTGGAGATGGGAGGTGGGCATGTTTATATGCATGCATCGTCGTCTTGCTGCGGTACGACATGGTCTTATGGGAGTCTAGCGATCAAATTCTACATATCTCGTTCTTTCTTGGGATTTTATTTCGTCAACACACCACACCATCCTGCCCCCCATGTTTCCGCAGTGCAACCTACTTCAATGAGCCGAGTTCCAGCACCTCCACAGAAGACAGTAACATGAATTATCATTGTCTGTGAGGTCAATGGCAACTTCAGCGAACTTTATGACTGAGATCACGCACATATCCCATCAGACGTCTCGTAATGTAAATCGACTTTACTTCACGCCATGGTGCGTACAAAATATGCGTATAAATCACGCATATAGATAACTGTATCGTTTTGAAGCGTCGTCGGGAGAAGGCGAGGATGAGCTATTCTAAGGACTTCACGCCGATCCATGTTACAGATGTTCTCGAATTTAAGAGAAGCGGAGAAACCAGCTCGTGAATGCTTAGAGCTTGTCTTTTTCATTTTGGATTTTTTCCCCTTGTTTCGAGGAGAAAAACAGACGACCAATGATAGAGAGGAAAGGTTTCCACTTCGACCGCGTAGTTCGTATAGTGAGCATTTTAGAAGGAACTTGAGTTCCCCACAACAACAGAAGTTGTGTTTTGTATCAGATTTGATAGGGAGAGAACACATACTCCTGTCGGAATTGCTCTTCTTGAGAGGGTGAAATCCGAATGGAGGATTCAAAAGAGACAACGTGGTGAGTGGAGAAATATAGGATAGAGGTCGATGTACCAAGTACAAGAGTCTTCCATATCGCCAAGATTGAGTAATGTTTTTGGAATGTCCGGAGTTCCATGGCGGGGTATGATTTTTGTTTCTGATGATTCCAAACCCCCGCGGTAGATAGAAAGGTAAAGTTTAGGAAGAAAGAGGTATTTTAGTTGCGACTCGCACAAACAGACAAGTCCACAGGTGGAATACTGTTATCTTCTGAGACCGGGACTCCACATATCTCGTCATCATTCACCGTTTTTCTTCTTTTTGGGATACACGAATGAAAAATGATGAAGGAGTGTTGAGGACAACGACGAAGTGTTTATGCCGCAGCACACACACCTCCGCATGTCCAGATGTTTGTGTGTTTTTTCCCACCAAGACTTCTCCATCCTCTCCCAAATCATACTTTTTGGACAGGAACCGACACTCCATATCGTAAATGGTTCAGTGTTTTGGAAACGACAAGCCTCTCATGATATCCGTGTCGGCCAGTTTTTTTTAACAGAAAAGAGCATTCCACATAAGAGGACGTCTTATAAGGTTTTGACACCAGCCAGGTAAGATAGTGATACCGGAAGTACGCCAGGCTTCGAATTCGAGAGCAGAAAGTGGGATTCCACATAAACGGGGTGGTGATAGAGTTGGTGCGCAGAACACAAAACCATACATATTGCATGGGTGGATTTTAGTAAATTAGAATAGATGTAGATGTAACACAGAGAGATTAGAAGAGCAGAGGATAGATTTTATACCCCCATCTCCCCTAGCCTCGCTTGTGCACACTGTCGAGACATGCGTCGTCCTCCCGAATCAACATGAGTGCTACTTCACAACACAAAACCGCATGGTTGAATGTGATTGGTATTTCAGATCATCGCAATCGAGGCACTCTGTTTTCTTTCCCGAGTAGCTTGGACAAACACACCGGCCAGGGTTATGTTCATATTTTTGAAAAGTCCAAAACTCCATGACACACGATGATCAGGCTTTTTAACAGAGATACACACCTCCCAACTCTTTCGAAATAGTCATGTTCTGGTGTAAAACATTCATGAAAAAGAGAGGTACGTCTTGGTTTTGAGTACCGCCTCACCGCATGAAGAGTATGTGTCCGCATTGCAACTTCAACGCGCACAAAAGACCCATTGTCTCATCGATGAGTGATTTTCGAGAAGCGGTTAACCGCAAGATATACATAGATGGAAACGCAGACAATGGTTTGTAGGCCTCGCTCGAGTTGTCCGCCCCATGCCCGGTGTCTTCTTGGATTTTGGAAAGCCGAAACAGAAATCATGTATATCCGTATATTCATTTTCGGAAGAAGCATAGAAGATTGAAGAAGTGATGAGAAGCAGAGAAGAGCGAGAAGGTGGACTCTTATACTCCACCCATTCTCCCCACGTGTTATTGGTCTTGGCTGGTTCTGTTATGAGAAGGTCATACGTACCTCATTTGCCTTCCTGCGCGCCGGCTGGATGAATTCATATTAATTACCACACTACCACCCAGCTTCTCTGAGATCGCGAAGAAAACATCCCTTCGAAAGCCCCTGGATCCATTAACTCCCGCCTCGCAATACGGACTTATCCCCTCCATCCACAGTGTTCCCAGACGCAAAGGGATCTCTGGACTCGATGGGGCATATCATCCTTGTGTAGCCAAACCACATCTTCACCAACGATCTGCCTCGCTCCCAGTTACTCGATGCAGTGTAGAGCTGGGGAGTATGGAAAAGGTCTGTGATGTGATGTGTGAGATTGAATGCGTACTTGACTCAGGGTAGGAGAGAGCTCAGTTCCATGTTTCTGGCCCTGGCGGTTCAAGGTACTTGCGCACTTGCTACCTTTCAAATGGTAGAGAAGAGATAGAGAACGGAAGAACAAAACCCGAGCAAGTGTCGACTACATCAAAACATGATGTAGAATATGGTATTGATATCGTACCGTCAGCCCCATCTGACCCAACTATCTAATGCCCGTCCCATAACAATCAAAGGCCATAACAAGCCCAGCAACAAGCCAGAGTTCCCAGCTCTAAACCCATCCGCCCAATAAATCGTCTATAGCGATAGTAATAGCACCCGAGGGTCGCTCTATATGCAACAAGGCCACCAATTCGCTTTGCGTTCCAGATCGCAATTCTCAAATCAAGTTAAACAATACTACGAGGTTGAATAGCCCCATTCAATAGGCTAATGTGCGAAACGAAGAAGGTGAGTTAAATGAGTAAGAAAAAAAATGCAAGCAACCATTAAAACATGACACCAGAAAATGCAGGACTCGTGGCGCGAACGAAATGCGCTTAATCAACAACATGTAAACAGGAAAGTAACCGCAAGTCGAAACAGCGTTCAGACCTGATGGCGGTCGTCAAGTTCGACGTCTTTCTGGCTTATGCGGCGGTAAAATGGCACCCTCGAGTACGAGGACCGGACTTTTGGCGACCCAGGCTGTCTCTGCTGCTTGTTCAAGAAGAAAAACTTGTATATTATGCCTAGCAGAGCAAATCCGGCAGTGAATCCAAGGAAGGTCACCAGCAGCCAGTGTCTCCCTAGCCAGAAGATGACCTTAACATCGGTCCTGTGCCAGCTGTTTCCAACGTGGTGGGTGAAGAAGCTCCACGGGTGGTTGTTGTACTCCTCGGGAAACAGAATGCGCAGGCGATCGTTGCCCTCAGGATTGGTGTTGCTGTAGTGGCGCCAGACAAGGCTGAGGTACAATGGACCAGTGGAAGCCATCACGGTGATGTACGGGAGCGGCCAGCGGCGATTGTAGTCCGTCAGGGAGTCGATGGCCTTGAGGAAGAACGGATGGTGAGGGACTGCGCCCATGGCGTCGTTGGAAATGCCGGTGGGGAGAGTGCGGCGGACCCAGGCAGGATAGGCGAGGAGAGGGTCGAGGCTACGGTTGCATCCCTGGGTAGTGTTAGTATCAGTGATTGAGTTGCGCACATGGTACGTACATCGTCAAGGTCGATGTAAATTCCGCCAAAGTGGTGTAACACAAAGTATCGAATTGCATCGGCGCGTTGGATGGGGTACGGGTAGCCATCGAAGGTCTCGAGGAACCATGGGTACTCGGTGGCAATGAACTCGCGAGACTTCTTGTCGGTCCAGAGCTACGTCTTGTCAGCTACTCGTTGCCATGGCATCCAGTTTGCGCGCCATACCTTGTACTCGTAGTCGGGGTGCAGGTCGATGCAGGTTTGCTGCGGCCCCTTCCAGTGATCCGGTATGCTCTCGTTGATATATGTCTGGTGGATGATCTTGGGGATTAATTGCGTCCTGTCGTTGATGGTGCCCGAGTTTGGCGCCGGGAGTTCACCGCGCACGATGGCATCTTCGCGACCGGTAGCGAGCAGCAGACCCAATAGTGTCCAGACGCTGTGCACTGCGAAGCCAAGGACGACGACAGTGACGAGAAGAAATATGGTGATGCCCCTCCGCATGGCGACTGCTGTGCTCTGTCTCCTTTCTGGTCGCGTTTCTCAGCTCCGTACTGGGGCCAGGGGTGTCGACTGGTTGGGTCTTGTCGCACACACGTTCTAGTGATACAGGATTCGGTGCGGCGAAAGACTCCAGATGCTTGTGAAGAAGTCGGCTCGTGAGTAGCTTGGCGGTTCGAGCAGAAGAAAAAACAAGAGCAGCAGCGTGGAGGACGCTGTTTGTCGCCGGGCCGTGGCAGTGCAAGTTGGGAAAGCAAATCTCGCTTAGCTCCGATACCCTGGTCCAGAACGGCAGGGGCGAATTGACTAGCGCACACTAACAACCCCGCCGAATCCCACCTTTCACATGTTTAGTCTCTCAACGCCTGTTCGCATGTCTCTCGCACTGCGATAACCTGCTTGTCCTTGCTGTTGCAGATTTGTAGAGCGTGCCATCTTCATCCTCTGCTCTCTCACATTCTGTCGACTCGTCAGCCCCAGCCTGACCTGATGCGGGGCCGCGTCGCAAGTAGGGCTGTGTAGGGCACACTCGCTAGCCGATGACGCCTTGCACCTGCAGTTATCCACACCTCGTCCTCGGAAGCCAAGCGGTTTTTAGCACTCCACCAGTGTTATCGGAATCGATCAAGATGCACAGTGATCAGGTGCCAAGTGAAATCACAGCGCCTTCGTATCGACCCAAGCAACACCTGCGACCGGCAATTTATCCCTCCAGGCGCGACAACGTCTACGCGCGTTTGGCGGCACAGAGCACGACTGAAAGGTCATTTCCGGAGTTTTATCCCGGTAGCTGCGTTCACGATAGAGATTGTGGCTGCATGGTTCGAGTCTAATCCTTCGGTATTGGCGCCGCTTCGAGCAAGCACTATGACGTACCAGTTACCACCAGTAGGTCATCTGTGAAGAAACAGAAATCTCGGCATTTCACTGTGTCTCGTCATTTGGTCTGGCCGTGGAGGGAACACCCGATCTCGCGAAATGCCGAGCATGGATCACTACAATCGCGCGACACTTCTGCTCGTCCTACTCTTAGAAAACGCAATTTGTTATACCTACTGTCGAGAAGCTACTCTCCTAGAGTCGACATTGTGTCTGGCAGTACTCGTTAGAACCTTACTCTTGACCTGACTGCACCAGGTACTCTTTCTTTTTACCAGCCACGGTATCTTGTCACACCCAGATCAGCTACTTATTTCATGTCATTCTTTTGCACTGCAGGCGTTTTTCGGGTCTTGAATGATCCTACAGCCAGGTCTCAACGCCAATGGGACTGTCGCTAAATCGATGAAGATCTTCTACTGTCCTTCCGGCGATGAAAGGCTGCAATAGCCTTAGCAGCTATTTCTTTCGCCTCCAAACCGCTGCTGTCCAAAGAATTACGGCATGTGTGACAATTCATGGTAACACAACATGAAGCTGGTCCTGGTGGCGAATGAACATTTCTATTGCCATGGCAATACTTCTCATTCAATTCTCCATTTTGTACAACCTCTTCATCAGTGTCATGGATGCGTACAAACTTCTATGCATAAGGGTGAACGATGCAAGATAGGAAAGAACGGACTTGACCGAAATTATGATCCTGCCACCGGCGCACTTCGGTCCAGTTCAGTTGCGAAAAAAGCAAGCGTTGCTCTCGCCTCTTGAGGGTTTCAATTTGCTCCTTCCAGCACACAGCATTGATCAGCTGCGAGCCACACGGAACATGGCAAGCATATGGCACATCGATTGATCTCCACGATCTTTCACCTACAACATCAAGCAACCTAGCACTATGCCTCCTTTCAAGACTGTTACCGACTAACCTTACTCGACGTATACACGAAACCGACTACATGCAAAATCTAGTGATCAGAGGATGGGTGTTGGCCACTCTCATGGTCACAATATCCTCAACACCGGTTCCCCACGCATTGCGCTCAGTCGACACGGCCCAAATGACGAACCTCCGCTCAAGGGAGGTTACTACCTATGGCGAGACGCCGGCATCCCGAACGGCGTATACGGTCGTTTCTTTGTTCTGCATGTCCCTCTTGACCGGCATGATTGGTGAGGGGGTTGTTATAGCTATTTGAGACATAAGAACTAACAAACGTAGGACATCGTTTGCGTCAGATGAGCCTGCGTCACTTCAAAAACCTATGTCTAACCCAGATTCTCATTCTGCTTCTGTACTTTGTTTCCATGGCATTTGTTCTGTCGGCTGCTGTCGTCGAGAGCGGCCTCAGTCTACAAACTCATTCCATCTGCCGGGGAGCTATCATCTTATGTCTCGCTTTCTATGTTGGCAGTAAATGCATCATGTGAGTCGGGAATGTCTTCCTCGTTCCTCAGTGCAATGACTGGGGTTGCGAAAGACTGACTTCGATCTTTCAGGTATTTGTTTCTGGTGGAGAGAGCTCATGCACTGCGGGCGCCCTATATGCACAGGACTCACGACTGGCTCTGGATGGTGGGAGTGCTAACTATCTTTGGAGGCTTCGGCACCATTTCCGTATGTGGTTTCATCTGGCCATTATCAACAATCTCCGAAGTGGATGGCCGTTGTCGGATTGGTTTGCCACAGTTCATCACCATTCCGCTACTCTCCTTCGACGTGGTTGTCAACGTTCTTCTCACTCTTGTCTTTGTTTACCTCCTCGGTCCTCTCATCCGTTCAGGCAGTCGTCCGACGTTGACTGCAAGCCGATTCACACAATACTTTGGAAGATTCTGCGGCGGAGGAAGGGCGAGGGACAGCGTGAACTTACACCAAGGGAACCAACTCATGGTTAACAAGATCGAACACCTACTGTGGAAGACGTTCATCGGAACGTGTGCGGTACTCGGCCCGACCGTGGCCAACATGGCATCATTGACTATGCTCAAGGGCCGAGAGCTCGGATGGGTTTGTCTGACGGTGTGTACTATTGACGGTATGTGCCAGCAGTTGATTAATGTGGATTACGTTACTAACGAAAGCGTTGTAGTCACCTGGACTGTCTGTATATTCCACTGGCTAACTTTGGGTTCACACGAGTCGGAAGAGAGGACTTCGAACACGTTAGTTCTGGACTCTGCCTCCACACACGATATATTCTTCAGACATACACCGTGAGCACGTGATTTACTCCAAGTTAACCAGCGTCAAGGTTGTGCAAACCAAACTGTGAACGCTTGCCTTGCCCAGTGCGGCGCCCCTCGTCCAGGCTGTCGGTTCTCTGCCTGGAACTGTCATCGTTAGACTCGCGCGACTCCCGAAAGAACATGGAACGTCTCCCCCCGGACGAGTCAAGCGGTACGTCAACTCTATCACGCGACACATCAACACGTTGGATTCGCAGACCAGATGTGGAGTTTCAGGATTCACATTGGCAGAGCTCTGATGAATTCGTCTTCCAAACCGCGCCCACATCACCATCGCCCGTTCATGGAGCAATCAAAAGTCCGAATCCTCCGCCTCTTCAACAATAGCCTGGGACAACAGTCCTCGCTTGCGGGATGTAGGAATCCTCTTCACGACTACCGGGGTCTCTGGCTCTGAAGCATGGGCTCTCTCGCGACGGGCAGCCCGGTACTCGGCGGTTGTTCGTCCCTGCTCACGTGGCTTGGGAGCGTCGAGATTGAGACTTGACGAGATGACCTTGAACAGGATGAATAGGACGGCGCCGGTCATGCATCCTATCAAGCTGGCGGTCCCAAGGTAGATGTAGAGGGTCTGGGGGCGTGGGTTAGCATCGTACCTCGAGGTGTGGTTTGTAGGCCATGGATGAGTTTCTCTCCTAGTCTTGTGATTGAATTCAAATTGCAAGGGAAGGGGATTGGATCAAGCAGATAATGATATTTTTACGCACCTCGATTCGTTCCAGCAATTGTAGGCGAAATGGAAAAGTGAGGACGTGGATGATTGCTCGACTGAGGTGGAGGAATGGCAGGAGGATGAAGTTGCCGAGGATTATGACTGGCTTGAGGATGTATAGGGCGAGGTTGAAGATTAGGGTGATGGGATAGAGGGCGATGCGGACTATGACGAAGAAGATGGTGAGTGCGTTCGCCATTGCTTGGACGTGATGTGAGGTGTGTCCTGAGAGGTTGTGTTACCGCCCGCTCATGGTGACGTCTTTGTGGTGATTGTAAACAGAAGGCGTGGCGTTGATAGATAGAGTCGATAGTAACGGCGGTGGTGAATCGTGTGGACTGTGAGAGGTGCAGGACACCAGTCATGTCGACTCCACAGCGTTCCCCACGATGTGCAGGCGGCTCGTGCGCGGTGCTATCGACGATGCTGCACCATGTCAATCGGTGCTAGGATGTGGGTTGGCGTGCATGTGCGTCTGGAGTCTTGCGAGCGAGCCAAGGTTGACGTCGTCTTGGAGGGACATATACAGACTGCGCCGAGTTGAAGTGTTTGCTTGCAGCGCCCCGCCCCGCGACAGGTAGCCATTGCACGAGGAGCAGGAGCCAGCCGGCCGTGAGCCGATATGGGCAACCAGAACTCGCGGTCGACGACGCCAATCAACGGCCACTCGCCCAGCAACCACGCGCCGCCGTCACACTCGCAGTCCAACACTCACACGCAACCGCACGCCGGCTACCCCTCGGCGCGCAGACGCGAATCCATCCAGGCTCTGACGGTGAAAGCACAGGCAGCGCCACCGTCGGCGTCGCTCGAAAGCGCGGCCGCCTATCCCACGTCGACGCGCCCTCGCTCGCGCGCCCGCACCCAGTCGACGGCCAGCAACACGGCCACGGTCGCCAGCCAGCTCCGCGCCGCCCAGGACACGTTCGGCGACAAGATGGGCAACGACCAGAGCCGGCCCAAGGACAGGGACAGGGACAGGGAGAGGGAGAAGCCCCGCCAGCTCACCCCACCACACCCTCCTCCTCCGCCCGCCGCCTCCAGGACGCCAGAGCCGCTGCCAGTCCCAATGGCCGTGCCGGTGCCAGTGCCAGTGCAGTCCCCCCAATATGCGCCCTCGCCGCACACCAGGCCCGTCGACGTGCCCGCCGCCGTGCGCGAGGAGCCGCAGGGCCGCACCCCCGTCGACGCCGCGCAGGACTACATCATGTCGTCGTCGCACTTCAGCCGCCCGCCGCGCATGCCGCTGCCCATCGAGGAGGAGACGCACACGCCCGGCTCGCCCATCATCTCGCCCGCCGACTTCGCCAGCCCCATCGACCACGGCGAGATCGAGGGCGCCCTGCCCAACCGCTCGTCCATGCTCAGCCAGAACGCCGCCGACGACGACGACTTTGGCGACGAGTTCAAGAGCCCCGCCGGCCGCCCCACGGTGCCCACGCTCATCGAGTGGGAGGGCGAGGGCGAGCGCGTCTACGTCACAGGCACCTTCGCCGGCTGGAACCGCAAGTATCGCCTGCATCAAGAGTGGGTCTCCGTCATTTCGCGTTACACCGCAGACAGGCCGCCCCCCAAACTGCTAACACATTGCCTCGCAGCGGCCCCAGCAACAAGCCAAACACGCTCTCGGCCTACGTCCACATCGCCCCGGGCACCCACCACCTCATGTTCATCGTCGACAACGACATGCGCATCTCGGACAAGCTGCCCACCGCCGTAGACTACACAAACATCCTCGTCAACTACCTCGAAGTCTCCTACGACGACATCCCCGCCCCACCCTCCACAGCAGGAGGTCCCGTTCCGACCCCCAACCCCGACACCCCCGCCGGCCTGCACACGCCCCAGGCCCTCGCCGCCCCGCCCCCGGACCCCGTCCCCCGCGAATCCACGGAGAAATACCACCAGAACATCCCGCGCTACCTGCTCGACCTCGACGCGGCAGAGGAAAGCAGCAGGTTCGCCCGCGCAAACGCCGTCGCGGGGAACTTGCCCACACCCCCTACTCTACCGGGTTTCTTGGGTAAGAGTATCCTCAATGGCACGACGCCTATGAAGGATGATAGTAGTGTGCTTATCATGCCGAATCATACCGTGCTCAATCATCTGGCGACGAGCAGTATTAAGGATAATATTCTTGCGACGAGTGCGACGACGAGGTATCGGCAGAAGGTTAGTTCTTTTTTGGTGGTGTTTTTGAGGGGGGCAGGGCTAATATGGGACAGTTTCTTACGACGATACTGTATAAACCTAAGGAGGAGAATCCTGAACGGGTTTATTGAGGGGGTGGGATGGATTACGACGGCTTTGTTCGCGGGTAAGTGCAATCTGATTGATTTGGCATGGGCGGGGGTCGGACTTTTGCGTTTTCAGCACGATGTGATGCTACATGACATGATGAAATCTCCCGATGGCTTCGTTGAGGAGTGGGAAGGAAAAGCATGGCTTGCGAGGGGGAGGGGGAGGGGGTTGGAGAAAAGGGGAGGATACCCAGCAGTCGGACAGATATGTCTCCTCTAGATGTGGATGTGGATATGTCATAGCAAAGTATGATGAGGAATGAAATGAAAACAAAAATACAATGACGCATGTGCGTGTAGATGGGTGAGTGGGTATAAATACCTCCCTCCCTCCTCCCTCCTCCTTCTTTCTATCTCTCTCTATATATCTCTACTTAAAGTTCTATTTCTCCAAAAACAAGCGTTCGATAGAAACATGGAGGTTTTCTGCGTGTTCAAAAATACATCGACTTCCGTGAAATGGCGTCGTCTGTCTGCCTGTCTGCCTCAAACTCTAATTTCTTTATCTCTTTCTTGAAAAGACCGACATCCAGAGTGGATGGAGTTTTTGTCCCCTGCTCAAAACCTGGCAAAAGTAAAGTTCATGGTGTTCTATGTCTTCCCTGCCTGATCTTCTCGCACTTCAAACCTCCCATCTCTCAAGAAAAGATCATACCCGCTCTACTTATGAAGTTTGGTCCCCTGCTCGAAACATTCTAGCGAACGACTTCATGGTGTTGTGTCTTCGCTGTCCACCTTGTAACACGCTCTTGTGTTCTAAAAACTACAGTGCTGAGAAACCATGGAGGGCGTTGTGTGGTTAAAAATCGGGCAGAAGATGGTAGGATGGTGGTTCCTGCCTGCCTGGTTCCTCCGTCTACGAAACTCTTCTGTTTCTGCGTTTACATCTACTATTCTAAAAGCCAGCTTTGAGGATGATATGAGGGTTGTGCTGTGCTCGAAGATGAACGCAGTTATGCACATGTGGTGGTGGTTTTCTGCGTCTATGTTGTACACACTATACTTCCTCTGTGCTCCAGAACCCGGATCGTCGAAAAGGAAAAGGGACGTGGCTCATGCGCGAAAACACACAGCAAGACGTGCGATGGTGGTTTCTTGCTGCTTTTCCCACTTGTGCGCAGTTCTAGTCTTCCGTCTCTCCAAAACGCCAACATGTTTGGAGCTATGGTGTGAGCTTTTCCTCGCGCGTCTGAAGATACCTGCAGCAAAGATGTATGGGGTGTGTTGTGTTGTGTGTCTTCTCCCGTCTACAAAATTCTCCTTCTTTCTGCCTTCACGTCTCCTATCTCCTATCTCTCAAAAGAAGTTTGGAACATTGTATGGGGGTTTGTTCCTCGCTTAAAGAGCATCGGAGATTTTCAGCCATGGTGTTGTCTTCCTGCTTCTTCTACTAAGCCTTGTATCCAAAACCTCTGTCAACATCAGCTATGGAAGTCGCTCTGTGCTCGAAAAAGTGTTCCAAAGACGTCATGGTGTCTGTGTCTTCTGCTTCTTTCTATACTCATGGGTTTTAATTGTACTTCAAAAGTAGTCGAAAGCTGGGTGATGGCCTCCTTCTCTCTCTCTGTTCGAGACTAAAATTCAAAAACCTCGAGCTGCGCATGATGGAGGCCGTTCTGTGCTTCAAAGTATATCAAACGTTGATTATATTGGTGTCCTCCCTCTCTTTCTCTCTCTATACTCTTCCATCATTTCCAAAGTGTAGTTCTGTCGCTGCCATGGAAGTCCTCTTGTTCGGTGCCCAAAAAAAGTCAGCTGGCATACTTATGGCGTTGTGTTCCTTCTTTTCCTACCGAGTCTCGCATACAAAATCTTTTTTCCGACTGACTATGGAGGGGTTTCTGTGCTTTAAAACATCGTTATGAGCAAGGCGATGTTGGTGTCTGCCCTCTCTGTCTAAGTTTCTCTATCTATTCCAAAAGAGCTACCTGTTCACTTTATGGAAGTTTCCTCGTTCAGTGCCGATGCTAGTTAAAAGACAATACACGCTTCGCTATTGTGTGTCTGCTTTCTCTCTCTCTAAACTCTCCTATCTATTCCAAAACAATTCACTTTCACTTCATGGGAGTTTCCTCGTTCGGGGCTCGAAAGATAGTAATAACCAACTTGATGTGGGTTTTTGTTGTGTGTCTACCTTGTACAACCCCTCTCTTATTTTCTCTCTTCTGCAAAACAAAATCTCTTTCGTTTTATGTTCTAAATTTGAGATGTCGCGCAAACATGGAGTTTGTGCTGTGCTCAAAAGTACATCCAAACAATCCTATGGCGTTGTCTGTCTTCCTTCCTCTCTGTTCGAGACTCACGTCCAAAGTGTACATCAAGCTGGCCTATGGAAGTCTTTTTATTTCGTGTCGATGCTAGTCAGAAGGTGACCCGGCTGAAGATAATGGTGTGTGTGCCTTTTCTATCTACATCGTACACAACCCTTCCTCTCTCTCTTCTATCCAACAATTTAATCTCATCTTGTCTTGTATTCCAAAATCAATGCACGAAAACGCATTGGAGTTTGTTGCATGTCTTTGAAAAATGTTCTACCAGTCGGCATGTGCCATTACCTACTCCCCTTCCTCTTTGCCCGAGTCTTACGTCTGAACCGTACGTTCAACTTCATTATGGAAGTCCTTTATTTGGTGCTTATGCTAGTCAGAAATAGACTCGCAATCCTTGATGGTCTTGTGTATCTATCCTCTACAAATACACACTTTCCCCCTCTAGGTCTAAGTTCTGTATCTCTCAAAAAGCTTATACGCCTATCGATGGGGTGGATTTTGTTCTTCTGTGGCAGAAAAGAAACGAACGAGGGATCCATGGTGTTGTCTGCCTTCTTGTCTCTACATTCCTCCCACCATCCCCCTCCCATTCAGCAAAAACCTTACCAAAAAAGCTTGGGTCGGTGAGTATGGAGGCTCTCCTTTGCCAAAGATACTCAGACCAAGAAATCATGGCGTTGTCTGCCTTCTCTCTTTTCTGAAATTTTGTACTCAAAATCTCCATCTCGGATAACCATACAGGATGTTTGGTGCTGTAGAATATTTAGTAATGCAGTTACAAAAGTTCCAGGACCAGGTAATGGTGTGCGTCTTCTCTACCCCGGTATCTTTGAAATACAAATGCAGGCGCTAGAACTACATGGAGGGTCTTTTCTGTTAGAGTTGATGTTGATGCTAGTTAAAGACGTCCTACGCTTCATCATGGCGTGAGTAAGTCTTCTCTGCCTTTTCTTCTCTTCTACCCAATGAAACCTCGTCTCTTGTATTCTAAAAAGGGTGGCAGAAGAAGGCATGGAGGTTCTTCTGTGCTACAAAGTTATAAAAAATGGAATACTTGAGATGTATGTCTTCTCTTTTACTAAGCTCTTTGTTTCATTCCAAAACCAAAACGGTCCAAGACATGGAGATCTCCTTGTTTAGTGTTGATAATTGAATCAAAAGACACTGTTTAGTAGATCCATGACCCTCTCCGTCTCTTCGGAACTCTCTTTCAAGAGCTTTGTCGACATGGGGATGGAGACTTTCGGCACTGCTGTGAGTAGCAGACTCAGTAGCTATACAACGAACGGGTTATGTTGTTGTCTTGGCTGCTTCTATGCCTCTACTTCATTCTTCTACTCCAAAAGGGTTTACCTCTTGTTCCAAAATAAGAAGGCGACGACGGTATGGAGGTTGTTCTGTTCTTGAAAAGTAATCATCGCCAACCTAATGGTTTGTGCGTATTCCTCCTACTTACACTCTCTTCATCTGTTTCCATACAAAATAAATAATGCACGCGGGTCATGGAGGTTACTTCTGTGTATACTTACAGTATGCGGCTCGAGCTCGAATGTGTTTGTCTGTCCTCGCCCTCTCTATACTCTTCTTCGTTCTAAAATCTAACTCACAGAATACTATGGAGTCGTTTGGCGCTGGCGGTAATGTAGTCCGAAAATCGCGAACAATCAAACGATGTTGTTGTTCGTCCTCTGCCTCCCTCTCTTCTACCTAGCAAAGTCTTGCCTCATGTATTCTCAAAAGAGGCGAAGTAGATGGTATAGAGTATACTGTTGTGTTCAAAAATCGGCAGCCATTACTTACATGTATTTGTCTATCTCCTCTTTTCGTCTCACGAAACTCTTACTCAAAATCGCGATCACAGCTGGTGATGAGAGTTCTGTGGTACCGGTCCTGGTGCCAATATTAGTAGTGGAGTTGAAAAGCACTGCAACCACTGTTATAGAGTGTGTATGTCCTCTCCAATTCACTTGTTCTTTTACTCAGAAAAGTGCCGCATTCTACTACTCACAAAAAAATCAAAAGATATGTAGATTGTTTCTGTGCTGGAAAAGATGATGATGACATCGTTTTATCTTTGTTTCTCTGCTCTCTCTCCCTCTCTTCGAGTGGTGCATCCAAAAGTGTAAGACGGCTCTACCATGTTGTTGTTTGTCTTCTGTGACTTTCTTTCGCAAGCCCTCCAAGCTTTCGTCTTGTGTTATATTCATAATACTACACGATGCCACCCATAGAAGTCAGTGACTGAATGGAGTCGGAAACTGACATATGTCATCTCATGTGGCTCCCCCGGTTCCTCCTTCTCCATACCAGCCAACTACCATCTCTGCTCTCTGCTCTCCTCTTTCACATACGAATCCATCGAATCCAAAAACTATTCACCGACACTAATATGTGGTGTGTTCGCAGCAACAGGTTATAAGGTAGAAAACCAACCATGCCTTTATCTCTCTCTCTTTTACTCAACGAACCTTCGTCGGTCTTATTGTTCCATAATCTACGACCCATCATTCATGTGTTGAAACAACATATGGAACACTGTCATGGTGTTGTTTGTCTTCCTCCGTCTTTCTATCCATCAACTCTCTTCTTGTTCTCTATCTTTCTATCAAATGAGGCTGATACCGTGAGCGAAGTTGTGTTTACTAAAACCATCACGCAACCTATGACATGTGCTGTTCTGTGCGTGTGTCACCAAAAGAGACACACAAGGGTACCATGGTAAAGGGTGGAGCGGTGGGTCAGTTCCATACGCCTGGTGAGAGGTTGTAGAACGCGAAACAATGGATAGATATAAACTTGTATGTCCTGCTTTGTCTTTATCCAAAACGTTTCCATCTTTGTTTCGAAAAGTCTCCCGATTGAACTGCATGTTTGTGGCGCGGGGATCATTGCAAGAAGAAGAACAAGCACGGTAGAAAACGAAGGTACGATGGGTGTTGTGATGTGTACTGTTCATTTCTCTCTAGATATGTTCAAAATAAACCCGTCCAGCATTCATGACCTGTTTATATCTTCAGCGAAACGACAGCTTGGAGTCTTTTTCTACGTCAGAGTCTTAAAACCAATACATCACAACGCCTATGGGCTGTCTTTCTATGGGAAACTATGACTGACCGAGCAAGTTGTTGTGCATCCGATAGTCTATATATATCTACCACTTGTCTTGTGACTCCAACCAACCCCCTTTTCTACTTTGTCCAACCGTCGAGAGACAGGTCTGTATTCCTAAAAACTCGAGTCTTCTAGGCATGGGCTGAGATGAAGTGTGGTGAAGCACATGACCGCGACGATAAAAGAAGAAGAGTACAATTTCTGGCACAGTATGAGAATTCGCATTACTTCCCATTGATGATGTGGTTCGGGGCGGGCTTGAAAGGATGCCTTATATTCTCCGAGCCTGTGTTCACACCCATCCTCTTCAACACACTTCCTCGAACATCGAAGCAAAAACTCTGGAGTACCAGAGATATGGGTGGTGTCTGTTTGAAAATTATCAATCAAGTATTCTGCTGCGAATAACCCGTATATATTATATCGTTTTAGTTGATCTGCTTCCTTCAACAGGCTTGGCTTCGATAGCCAAAAGTCTTTGACTCTCTCTCCGTGACATGGGCGTGGTGACGGACAAAAGCTGACCTCAACAACTTCATGCTCTCTGTCAGCTTTTGAATTTCTGCTTTCCGAAAGACTGTTGTCAAAAACCTTGTGGAGAGATATCATGGTGTATTGCTCGGCAAAGTGTGGGTCATATCTGGTCTGGCAGCTTCTAGATATAGGAAGACAACGACTTATGTCTTTTAGTAGATACTTCTACTATCTATCTTAAAACCAAAACAAAATCAAATCATCTAAATGATTTGCCTTATCTTAGACTACGTATGTGCCTGCAAGATGGCTGCTTGCGTCCCTCGAAAAGTATACAATGAAAGGACATTCTCCCCCATGGTATATTGAAGTATGGAACTAAGAAAACGTCTTTGTGAACCTATTCTCCCACCCGCAATAGATTATAGCAGCTGCGGTCAAAAGCTCGACTCGACCTAGCCATGGTGTCTGCTCTTTCTGTCTTCTCTCTACTGTTTTCTTCTAATCGAATCTGCGGGATTTCACTGCTTGTAGATACAAACTCTTCCCTTCCAGGACCTCGATCGGATTCGTCGTGTAACAAACCAAACATCGACACAACTAAGCATCATATCCTCCTTGTCTGCGCGGCGTTCCTCTTAACTCACTTAATCAATTATTCCAAAAACGTACTGGATGATTACCCAATAGCCTGAGCATTGTCTCAAAAGGCAGTAGCGTCTTGATTATGACGAGTTTAGAGGAGCCAGATCATCGAACAGCAGCGTGAGGGTGTTGATACTCAGTACATTGTATAATGGATTGAGGATACTTGACCTCCAGCCTGAGTGGCATATACCGAAAACGATCGAAGAACAAGACATGGCGAGGCTCGCCGGCTGGCGAAATGTCAAAGTACGAAGTAGGCAAAACAAGTTGTACATGTAGGGAATCTCGGTTGGGGGGAAATGGTACTATGAGACTTGCCCGTACAAAATACATATTGAACGGCAAAGTCGCCAGCATTTTCAGCACCAGCTGTGTCAAAAGCTGGCGAACATCAGTCCGGGGTATCTCATTGTTTCACACTCAATCTCTCCACCCTACGAATACTTCGTCGGTCCTAAACCTCTGCGTACACGTTGTATCCCCCAAATCTGTCCTCACTCCTGTGCCGTACTCCAGCAACCCAGCATGCGCGATCATAATCCCGTTGTCGATGCAAAACCGCTCATCAGTCGCAAAGACACTGCCCCCTCGATCCCTCGCCATCATACCCATCATTTGTTGTAACCGCTCGTTGGAGCCCACGCCACCAACGACAAGAACCTGTTGCGACCCAACGTGTGCCATTGCGCGCTCAGTGATCTCGACGAGCATGGCGAAGATGGTTTCTTGGAGTGAGAAACACATGTCTTCTCGTGTAACAATTTCTCCGTCTTCTGTCTTCAATCGTTTTGCGTGAGGGAGTGATTCATCGAGTCCTCGCGCGAGGAGATCAGCAGCAGCCAGGATGCCGGAGAAACTCGCGTCCATGCCCTTGACGCCGTACGGCAGATCGACCAGATTTTTGCCCTTCTTCGCCAGCTGCTCGACATTGTATCCGGGGAAAGGGTTGTTCGGTATCATGAGGGTGCGAGCAAAACGGTCGATGCAGTTTCCTATCGCAATATCGAGTGTCTCTCCAAAGATACGGTAGCGTTGGGCGGAGTATGCGATCACCTGAGTGTTGCCACCTGAGACGTACAGCACAACGGGGTTATCGGCGTGAGTTATTGCGCGGCCCATCTCGATATCTGTATGTCGTCAGTCGAGGCAACGACATTGAAGTTGTGCAATACGGACGCCCAACGCAATGGTTCACGCCTATTATGGGTTTCCCCCAGAGCAGACTGATGGTCCTGGCTGCAAGCGCAACACTCTGTAATGGAGCGCCCATGCCAGGTCCTTTTGTGTAACATATGCAATCAATATCCTCAATCTTCACGCCAGCTTGTCGCACCGCCTGTTTTATCAATCTCACAACCCATGCTCGGTGATGTAGTGCTGTGTCCTTTGGGAGGAAGCCCTCGCCTGGCGGGGAAATGTACGTATGTCTGAGGTTTGAGAGAATGATAGGCGGCTTATCTGGTCCAGGATGAGAAATGACGCCTATCCCAATCTTGTTGGCGCTTCCTTCGAGTCCTATGGCGATCATCGTGTGGGTATTTATGTGTTGTGTTGATGCTTGCTCGACGCGTCAAGGTTCACATGGCGGGGCTGACGAAGAACGTTGCCAAGCAAAAGTTCTTATCGATTAGGTAGATGCGCTCATAGGGCTGAAAAGCCTCATGTCGAATCGAAAATTCACTCAAGATGTATCGTATATGTTCTTCTCCAGTTCTATGTTGTGGTAGTAGATATATGCAATTTTACAATAATCCTAGCATCCATGAACATACGTCACCCACGGAAGGTTGAGTGACGTTACAGATGCGCTTGACTCGACTCAACTATCAAACCCTCTCATGAAAGAAGAGAACCTCGAAATATAGATAGAAGAGTTGCATTTAAATTTAAAGTGTGCCGACATTTTGCGCAGGATTGGAAGTGTACTTTTTTCCAGTGTTGTAGTCGTGATGACCAATAGAATCGGAGTCTCGGGATTCGCCTCGCATAATTCCAATCCTTGGACTTCATGCCTCGACATTCGCACGCTTCTTCGATTACCCATGGCAGATTTCGACGACGCCAGCCAGAAATTTCTGGCATGGCTCCAGCAATCAGGAGCAGAGATTAGCCCCAAGATCAAACTCGAAGATTTGCGCCATGCGCAGGCTGGGAGAGGCGTTAGTAAGTGGCTGTTCAATATCTCTGTACCAACTTCTCGCCCACCCCACAATCTCACCAAATGACCTGGCACGAACCCCTTGGACTCGTCAACTGATCTTCTCTAGTCGCAACCCAAGACATCGCCGAGCATGAGGTCCTCTTCCGCATCCCCCGCTCCGCCATTCTCAGCGTCGAGAACTCAGTCCTCTCCAATGAGATCCCCGCCGCCACATTCGAAATGCTCGGTCCATGGCTGTCACTCATCCTCGTAATGCTCTACGAGTATCTCAACGGCGACGTCTCAAACTGGGCTCCATACTTCTCCGTCCTACCCTCCGAGTTTAACACCCTCATGTTCTGGTCTGACGACGAGCTGGCCGAACTGCAAGCCAGCGCAGTAGTACACAAGATCGGCAAAGAGAGCGCCAATGAGATGTTCTTGGAGCAGCTACTCCCTGTGATCAAAGAGTTTGCGGAGACATTCTTCGCGGGAGATGAGCGTGCAAAGCAGAGGGCAGAAGAGATGCGGGATGAGCGCAATGTCAAGCTCATGCATCAAATGGGCTCGCTGATCATGGCCTATGCATTCGACGTCGAGCCCGCTGTCACAAAGAAAGACGTCGACGAGGAGGGTTTTGCGGAGGAGGACGAAGACGAGGCGTTGCCAAAGGGTATGGTTCCCTTAGCGGATATGTTGAATGCGGACGCCGACCGTAACAACGCGCGCCTCTTCTACGAAGCTCAGTACCTCGATATGAAGGCCTTGAAGCCCATTCGCGCCGGCGAGGAGATCTTCAATGATTACGGCCCGCTTCCACGCTCCGACCTCTTGCGACGCTACGGATACATTACCGACAACTACACGCAATACGACGTTGCAGAAATTCCTATGGACCTCGTTACCGACCTTGCGACAACAGCAGGTATACTCTCTGAATCACGTCTCGAATACCTTGACGAACACGAAATTCTTGACTCGGGCTACGACATCACAGCCAGCAGCCCTTTTACCCTGCAAGAAAGCCTCTCTCCCGAGCTTATTATCCTCGTCGAAACACTCTTGCTCTCCGACGAAGAATTCGACCGTCTGAAGGGTAAGGGCAAGCTTCCCAAGCCAGAAAGGATGACCAGCAAAGGCACCGAGTTCGTGCACAAGATAGTGCAAACTCGAATCGCGCAGTATGCAACCACATTAGATGAAGACGTCCATACGTCCAAAGACGAAGTACCAACATTAGGCGAATACAGTTCGTCAGCGCGACGTCACGCTATGGCAAAAGCGGTGCGCGTTGGAGAGAAGACCCTATTGGGACACGCTGAAGAATTGCTGGCAGAGATGGTGACGAGAGATGGAGGCGGGTCTAAGAGGCAAAGAGAGGTGGACGAAGACGGGGATGTGGAGATGGGTGGGACAGGGAAGAAGCAAAGAGCGTGAAGATGGGGAAATCTACGGCCCAACAATCATGAAGATGCACTAAGCACATGCAAGAAGAACACAGTGTGCTTTAACGTTGGAAGTCTTTTGCAACTCCAATTCGATGCGAACAACCAGGACTTGTTTTTGAAGAAATTTGGTAAGTTTTCATCTTTTTTTCACTACAGTGCGAGGCCGATGCTGTGCGACCTTGCACTGCAGCTAATATATACACGAATGGGTTCTACCAGATCGCTAATCTATTGCCTATCCAGCCATACCACAAGTACTCTCCACCAACCACCTAGGAGTTCTGTAAATAACTTGGTAGATCTGTCGAAGTTTGCTCTTCGTCGTCCACCTCCACTCGAATAAAACACAAAGGGTATAATCGCCACAACCAACACCTCAGACCACCATCAAGAAACACCGAAAGAACAAAACAAGATTGAGAGGACTACCCAGCGCCAGCGCCAGTATTCGCAGGTGTGGGAGGAAGGAGGTGCCCAGACGCCGATCGATTATGGTTTTCAATGGCTCTGCTTGGATTCCTTGCTGCAGCTTGTTGAGAATGCTGTTTATCACCTTGCCGCTCGATCATGATTCGATACCTGATATGAAGGTTGCTATAGCCGTCAACCGGGTATGTCTGCTCATCTTCGCTGCTGTCTCCGGAGAATCTGTGGCGATCTGCGATACGGTCGTCTATCACGCTAGTCTCGAGCTTTTGTCGCTTCACACCACGTCGGTCGATCATCATCCGCCCTCCTCGTCCAATTCGCCGGCGGTACCGAGACTGGTCGTGGAAGGGGACGTCATCTGGAGGCGTACCGTACCGTATTCGCGCACTCGTTTGAGTGTCGACTGGACGACTCACCCGCTCTACTGCCATCGCATCAGCACCTTCTCCGTCAGAAACTGAGGCTGGAGGGGTGGGCAGTTGTGATTCAGTAAACACCGTACGGAAATCAGATCGAGCTGCAGGCTGCTCCAATGGTGGTGTGATGGGTCGCCATGTCGCATCTACCCAGCCAACATTCCACTTCTGGTGCTTGACTAAGTTGTCTTCGATGAAGGTGTCGATTGCTTCTGTCCTCTTCGCCTGCTCCACTTCAAGGTACACGAGGTCATTGTCGACAAGTCGGCCGTCTGCGCGGGTGACTTGAGGTTTCATACCAGGAATGTTCTGGCGAACTCTCTCAAGATCAGGCCGTTGCTTAGGCTTAGGAGCCGGCTGTGACGCGTTAGTATGGTTCGTTTCTTCCGTTTTCTCCAGTCGACTTACTCTCTGAGTGATCAAGAGCTCTTCATCGTCACCCTTGATGCTCAGTTTTCTCTTGATGTCCTTGACGGCGACACGTGCGTCGAATATCTGCTTGTCTGTGGACAGTTGCTCTCTAATCATCGTTTCTCTTCGCTTGACTTGCGCCATGATATAACGAGCCTCCTCCAGTTCCTTTCTCAGCTTCTTCAGTTTCTCTGTTACCTGCGCATCTCGGCCTCGTGTCTTTCGCACTTGGCGTACTTCGCGCCGTCGGAAGCAAACATACGGATCCGCATCGTCAGTATCAAGGTTTGTTTCGAATTTCAAGGTCGGTAGAAGCGAGCGATTGCCTTTAAGCAAACGCTGGTTCTTCCAGTACGAGTAGATGTCTTTCGCAAATCGCCGCGCCGACTCACTGACGGTATCGTCGAACTCAGACTCAAAGTCTTCATATGCAAGTACTGGAGAATTGTCGACGGCGGCATAGGGCTGCTTGGTCTGAGTAGTCTCTTCGAAGAAGTAGATCACCTCTTCGAATTCGTCCTCAGAACATTGCGAGCCCTTACCTCTCTTCTGGTTGAGGGTTTTGAGGAATGCGACATCATCACTGGTCATGCAATATGGACATCCAGACGTGTCTTCTACTGTGGACGAGAACCGAATGTACGTTGCAGGCTGTGTGAAGTTCTTGGGATACAGATCTTCATACTGTAGCTTACTGGCTACGGCTTCTGGAGTAGGGATGTAAAGCTGAGCGATTTTGCCGCCGGTGCCTTGCGATGCTGCCTGTGCGGCAGAGATTACTGCTTGTAAATGATGCTCCTGTTGACATCGTCAGCTTGAATACGCACAAGACAGCATGTGGTAGGAGTGCGTTCGCAGCAGTAGAGTGTTTACATGGCAAACGGCTGCAGGCGCCGTCGCGATACCAGGTTTGCTGAGGATGAAGGCCCAAAATGGTCTAGTAGAAAACTCACTATCTCCTCGCCTTTCTCGACACCCGTTTCGACCTTGGGAATATGTCGCGACGCTTCATCATCAGCGAGATTCTCAACCTCATGCTCGCGCACGACGAGTAGGTTCTGTTTGGTAGAGAGCTTGCGCTGGCGAAAGCGCTGCCCAGTAACCCGTTGCGTCATGCTGCAGCAGGGATCGTGAGGTCAAGTCAAAACAAAGACACTTGCACGTGACTGCAAATCCTGCACGGCAGACCAGGTGGCCTCTCCCGGACTTCGCAGCGACACTTCCGACCCAAAACGCGCGTTAATATTGTCGATATGGGTATCAAACAATTCTTTGGGTCGAGCGCGTTCTACCTCTTGATGAAAAGTGGTGGTGAGTGGGAAGTGGAGAGCTGGAGTTGATGAAGTAGTTTTGGCGACGTGGTGCGAGTGCGCGTTGAAGTTGCAAACTGGGCGGCGCTGTCCTGAGCGCTGGTCTAAGCGACAACGGCCAATCATGTTGCACGGTACACAGCGATCGTAGAGCCCTACATGGAGTGCTTTCACGGTTTAAGTTGTTCACCATGCGCATGTTCGTGATGCTTCTCTTCGTTACAAAATTCATCTCTGCAGTGCTACAATGTGGTGTGCTGTGGATGTGTATCGATGTGAGCCAAGGCACAACTGGCTCTATTGAGCTTAGCCTCTGACGTTAGCGTGCGCCCGAGCGCTCGGAAGCAGGCAACCTCCCTCTGAACATGATCAATCCATCTGTTCTCTCATACGCGTCGACTTTCTTCCAGATTTTTGGGTTGATTAGGTATTTCGGTACCGGATTTATCTCTCACAGGGTGGATCTCGTGCACTAGATTCCAATGGATGCGTAAGTGCTTGTTAACAAGTCTGCATAGACAAGTCGAACCGAACGTAATAACGTACAATTGAATTGCATATTATAGGAATTCGATTCTCAAGGTCAGTCAACGTTAGTTCTGGGTGAACAAATGACCGTTTGCGACTTCGCTCATAAGAAAAACCCTTCCTGGTACATGGTGTCCCATGCGGAACGAGGACCAACATCGGAGCTCATTCCGACGTATTGATACAAGTTCACGATATCTCCGTCTAATTTGTTCCGGCTACTACATATGGCAGAGATACTGATTTATATCCGGAGAATTAGTATTGCAATTTGTTGCGCAAGACTAGCGTTACTGACTTGCGGACTAGCAGAGCTGTGTAATGGAGTGAGAGACGTGATTTACCTAAGATGTCTGGACACTGTAAAGCGATCCAGTTTTGCAAGTTCGAGATGAGCTATCAATCAAGCTGCAAGATTATCCATAAATAGCGTTGAATCATTGTAACGAACAATAGGAAAAGAAGTATATAGAACTCTACAGAAGATTCTATGAATGCATCCGCCTACGCATTTCTATTCATTCCGACGATCAGGCGAGTAAAGAATAAAAATTGGCAGAACAAGTCAAGGACAGAACTTCCAAGAAGATACAGTCGATATTCACTCCAAACTTACCCTGACTACTATGGGGTTGAGATTTCGCTCTGGAATGATGATAGCAGAAGCAATATGATACCTTGTACCGTTGGTCAGATTCCAATCTGGTACTTTGTAATATTTGAATTGCTTAGATGGAAAGGTGTTTGGTTCGGTCGACACAGTAATTCTGCTGGGCTAAGATTCCTCAGTTACCATACAGGAAGAATCAAACTCACGGCTCTTACATGCGCCAACGGGACATCGCGTTACATCGTGCAGATACTGCATGATGGTGCTGGCTGAACATGATATGACCACCCTTGCAAGTTTCTAAATACAGCCACCTTGTCGAACGATGAAATTAAGTGGCAGTTACGAATCAGCTTAGTTCGACAATCTCCCACCCAGCCTCCTAACACTTTGTTTCCTAGTTTCTTCAAGAGATCTGACTAGGTTAATCTCGTTTATGAACAAGCGACCGTCATCGAGGTCTAATGGTTTACAACTAGATGCATAAGTCAGCTAACATGCACTAGCTCCACGCTTCACGTACGAGATATGTTTTTGTAAGATTTTAGGCTTGTAAGAATTTAGCATAAAAGATAACACATAACTTAAAATCCATTAGTAAAACTTGATGTGTCAGCTATAGCCCGACATCTAATTCGCTGGGCTGTCATAGAAGAGCTAACGTAGCTTACTAGTCTAAGCTAGCAAGAGGGGCTGAAGCGGTGAGATCGGCAGGAAAGCCGGAAGAGGCGGGAGAGACAGGTACTGCTGGGAAATCTACAGAACAGCCTTTCTGGCCGCGTCATGGAATCCTACATTTGACTTTTCCTGGCATGATTCCTGCAGATTGGAGTCTGATCCGGTAAATTCAGCTGATGATTTCCACAAATAGACCCTCCTCACCGACATATCGTCTCCCCACCATATGAGGGGACGCACAATGGACACTAACTCCTAAATATATACAAGATCTATCACTGCTGACTATAAACCAGCGCGACCCAGCTGTACAACGGACTCTCAATCCACTTTTGTCAACTTGATCGTAGAAACACATATATCTACCAGTCTCCTGGGTCTCGAATATGAGGTCGACTCTACTTCTCTGTTTGGTCCCCTCCGTGCTCTCTATGAGCAGCGGCACTCGGGCACAGGCACCTACTACATCAGCCTCTTCGTGTGGAAAAGCCCTACCGGAAGGTGTGCAGCTGGGTCACTCTGTCAACCTCACTATCTCAAGTGACAGCGTCAACCAAACGAGTACAACTCGACGTTACCGCATTCATGTCCCTCGATCATATCCCAACAATGCACAAGTGCCCGTCATTTTTTCGTTCCATGGGCGCAGTAGGGATGCGTTGTTTCAAGAAGAGCTTTCACAATTCTCGAACGCTTCATATGGGTTTAAGGGGATTTCTGTGTATCCGGAAGGATGGCCGGTATGTCAACTTCAACGACACTTTCCGAAATAACATACTAATTGCATTACAGACCAGCAATACAGGCATCCAACAATGGCAAGGCGACCCTGATGCACCATCATACGTCAACGACACATTGTTCACCCTCGAGATCCTGAATCACCTGGAACACGCTTATTGTGTAGACCCCACCCGTGTATACGCAGCAGGAAAATCCAACGGAGGAGGTTTTACTGGTCTGCTTGCATGTGATCCAATTGTAGGTGCAAAATTCGCCGCATTTGCCGTTGTATCCGGGGCTTTCTATCTGAATGAAGCCCAACAACTTCCTTCCTGCAACAACTTACGTCAATCGACGCCCATCACGGAGTTCCATGGATTCGAGGATACTACAATCCTCTATGCCGGTGGTCTAAACACACGCAAGACACGCAACACAACCAGCATTGTCGCCTACGTTGATGATTGGGCCGAACGAAACAGTTTTCAAATCAGCGCCAATACATCCAGTCATCTCTGTAGTGGAGGCAAGAAGGTCACAAGATATAGCTGGGGTAACGACCAAGTCGTGCATTACAACTACACGAATCTCGGACATGACTGGCCAAGCTCATTCTCCAACAGAGATACAGAGAGCGACTTGACGAAGTTGACATGTAAGGAAGCGGAAGCCACCAGTATCATTTTGAAATGGTTCAAGAAGTGGACGCTATAAGGGATCTCCTGGCTCTTACTGTGAGTGTGGAAAATTTAAGTTATGGAAGTGCAAACACACAGTGGTTCGATTGAAACGCAAGATGGATTTTATTAGAGGCATATATCAACGTCGGTTACTGCCACCTATTTGACGGCTCATTAGTTCGTCATCTTCGTATTATGATATGTGACGTCAATGTTCGTCCGATCTCAGCGAAGTTGAGCATAGTGAGATGGGTCGCTCATAGCCAACAAACGATGACAGTGCCCATGATGGAGCAATCCATTGCTGCCCCCGCATAGTTGTTACTAACCGGTTAATAATGGAAATCAGCACAAAGTAAGGCAGACCTGTACCTCGATTTGATGGATATAACGAAGCTAAACGGCTCATAACGTGCTCATCACGACACTTACGTAGAGATAGTATGACACTTCTTGCGACGCTAAGTCCTTTCTGAGTAGGCCAGTATTGCAGCAGCCCAATGTTATCAGAGATCAAAATATCTGATAGTTGCATCTCGGCATGCTATGTTAGACTAGGAGGTAATAATGGTCAATATCAAAGGCCTCGGGATAGCCCATAAAGAGGAAGTTGAGTAGTAAATGCAAGAAGTAGATACCTACATGGGTCACGGATCAGCGACGCACGACATTCTGGATGTTAGATGCGGTAGCAGACTACCGGTAGTCGCCATCTGAACTT
Organism: Dothidotthia symphoricarpi CBS 119687; assembly: GCF_010015815.1. Taxonomy (NCBI): domain Eukaryota; kingdom Fungi; phylum Ascomycota; class Dothideomycetes; order Pleosporales; family Dothidotthiaceae; genus Dothidotthia; species Dothidotthia symphoricarpi. The sequence goes on along the minus strand of NW_022985019.1, from coordinate 274,091 downwards.
ATCCCGTAATGCCCCGCTTCCGCGCTTCTTTGAGCCGAGGCATCATCAACTGCAACGATCCAATTCATCCTCAAGTCTGACATGACACTTGATTGACTGTTGTCTCGAAGGTATACTGTGACTGGTGTACGCGCGTCGCTCTGTGCAATCAACTTCTCGTGTGATCCCCGATCACTTGGATTAGGCCTCTGCTCACCTCGTCATACGTGTTCTGATCTGCGAATACAGTCAGCGCTGCCACCTGCTTGGCCATAGTGAGATTAGATCGCATACTCCCAATTTTCCGACGCTGATCGCTTATAAAGTTACTATATCCCGCAAGGTTGGAGCTTCTACTGATCCGATTTTCTTCATCATCACATCACACCACAACGCCGCGACGGAACTCGCCAAAGCACTGCAAGATCTTCTCCACTTATCCCACGACCATGTCTTCCTTCGAATCTTTAATAGCGGATGCCGTCGCCAATGGCGAAATCCCTGGCTGTGCCCTCGTAGCCACGAACCGGGATGGCACGTTCGAGTACGCAAAGACCTTTGGCAAGACGTCGATGAAAGATGAATCTGCAAAGGCCTTCCAACAAGACACTGTCATGTGGGTTGCTTCGTGTACTAAGCTCATGACATCCATCTGTTGTATGCAGCTGGTTGAACGAGGGCAAGTCGGTCTGGATGACCCAGTATACACTCACATCCCCGAACTCAAAGACTTTCCTATCCTCACCGGCTTCAGGGAGGATGGGTCTCCCATTGAGGAGAAGCACACCAAGCCGATTACTCTGAGACTACTGTTGACGCACGCGAGTGGCCTGGGGTATGATGCTCTGCACCCCCTGCTCATGGCGTGGCTCAAACATCACAATCGCGTAACGGGAACAAGCGGGAAGTTACTCTCACGTTTCGATGCGCCGCTTGTTTTTCAACCGGGCGAAAGCTGGATGTACGGATCAAGTCTCGATTACGCGGGTTTACTAGTCGAACGTGTGACAGGCCAGACGCTCGAGGAGTACATGAAGACCAATCTCTGGGAACCGCTGGGAATCAAGGATATGACGTTCCGGCTTTCTTCGCGCCCAGATATGAAGGAGAGGATGGCGGATATGAGTTTGCGCGACGAAACGGGGAGGTTGAGATGGACGGGCTCGAAAATGCCGTATCACGACGAAGCTCATGAAGAGGTGGTGGAATGTATGGGAGGACAGGGCATATTTACAACGGCAGAGGAATATGTGAAGATCTTGAAAGCGGTACTTACCACAGACCAAAACGAGAAAATCTTGAAACAAGATACGGTGAAGGAGCTTTTCAAGCCGCAGTTGGGCAAAGGAAGTCAGGGGATGTTGAATGGGATGTTAAAGGATGAAACGGTACGTGTTTTCTCCATACAGATATACCGAGGTCGACAATGAGTCCTTGCAAACGACGCGATGAAGGTAAAGACTTGCTGACATGCAATATCGTGCAGATGAACAACGCGATGGGTGGCACACCGCAGTCCATCGTGAAGGACTGGGGTCTCGGCGGTATTCTCCTCACCTCAGATTCTGAGGAAGGCATGGCAGCGGGAAGTATGATTTGGGGTGGATTACCGAATCTGGTATGGGTAGGTCGTCGAAACTTCTCGCAACACCCTCTCTTCTCCACTTCTACCCAGTCTCATCAAGGTTGATGACCTCTGGAGAAGCTAATTTCCTACAGTGGGTCGACCTTAAAACCGGACTTTGCGGCTTATACGCAGGCCAAGTCCTTCCGCCCGGTGACGCGAAATGTGCGGCGTTGACCAGGAAGTTCCAGGAGGGAATATATGAGATGTACAAGCAGAGGAATACAAGCCCCCGACTGTGAAGCGTTGCTTGTGTGCGTCATTGGTTCGAGCCAAGGCTTGACCGCATTGTTTCGGGCTGACAGTGATTCGGTGAGTGCCAGTCAGAAGATAGATGAGAAGCGCGCCATTAACAGCTCTACAGCGAGCGAAAATGATGTCTTGGATGATGATATTAATCGAAAAGATCGATAGTCGGGCCCTTTATAACGGATTTTAGTCATGACACCAATGGCATCAAAGGCTTGATATGCATTTCGCTCTCATCTACAAAGATATAGTATTACCAAAATACCTACGCTCGATTTCCAACAACCCCGTCAGTCCACATCATACGTGGGCCCATAGCTTGCAACACAAGTGGTGACTTATTCTTGTACGACCTCAACATTGGTGGAGGTTTTCATGGCCCACAAGAGAATCATGAGCTCGTCGGGTAGCGCATGAAGCTCCGGGTCATCCTTGAATGTGATCTCGTTTCGTATAACATCCGCCATACCCATGATCTGTGCAGCTCTATCCTCCGGCTCCGGCGGTTTCGGCGGTCCAACATGCCAATTTTCTCCGATGAATGGGCCGGGATCAAACCGTTTGGTAGCTTCAGTGAGATCTCGATAGTCGAGGATGGTGAGTGTTTCTGTAGACTTGACCACTGTAGCATGGTTAGCTTGAATCTGTATGACGAAAGGGGCAAGAAGTAGCTGATTCGACCAACTGGTATTCAGATGGCAACCAGACGGTCTCCTCGTTGAAATCACTTACGGCCAATGTGGCAGTCCCACTTATGCTCACCGGCTTGCTCACAGTCCATGCAAGGTTGCGTTGTGAATGGATCCGAAGGGTCAAGAAATGTTTCAAGAGGATCAAGGTCTTCAACGTAGTGTTTTGGAGGAAGATCGTTGTCGTTGAGATCATAGTCATTTTTTGATTGTGTAAGTGAGCTGTTTGGGGTCAAAGGAGGTGTACAGATTAGATGTGCTTCGTCAACCGGTTGCAAAACCTCTGCGTTTAGGTCGATTTTGCTTAGAACAGCCTTGTTGGAATCACCCAGTGCTCCTGGTAGAGTCGTCTCTTTGCCCAAATCACGTCTGTAAGGATTACCGTAAGGGCCCATAGGTGGCTCTTGAAGTGGTGTGATTCTGCCCGATGAGCGGTCATGTTTATGAGCTGCATTTGTGACCTTTCTTGACGTGCAGGAGTCCGATTGAATACGTTCGATAGGGACGATAACTTGACGAGACCGGCCAATATGACGGTTGATTTCCACTTGTAGAAGGTCAGATGCAGTTGTTCGCTTTAAGACAGGCACGTTCCTATCCGGATTGTTCAATGTACTTGACTGCTCCAGATTCTGTACACTGGACGCTAAACTACGACCAGTCGCGTCTGTTGTGCAATGAAGCTCTTCCGTAGCCACATCCGGACAGGAAGATGGTAGGTTAGCCTCTGCATTGTGGTTGTGCCCATGTAACTGTGTCTCCAGAGGGAAGGTCGGGCGTTCGAATAGCGTAGCAAGTAGTGCAGGGTCAACCGGCGGTTGTGGCAGCGGCACTCGTGTTGGCAACGATGCACGGGGTGTACGACTAAGTTCGTACGCAACTCGTAATGAATCTGGCATCGAAGAGACTGAAGTGCGTGGTGATGTCGTGTACGACGAAGACGCTGTATGGAATGGCGATGAACAAGCTGAGTCAGATGTGCTAACTACACAAGGAGGGTGTGGTCTCTGTTGATATTGCGACTGGTCGAAGGGATTGCCATATTGTGAGATATGCCGGCTGGCGAGGGGTAACGGAGCAAGAGATTGGGCGTTCGGGTCGAAGCTACCTGAGCCAGGAATAGGAAGTGTGGCTGGGTGTTTTGATGAGCGCTGGCGCGAAAGTTTATCAACAGACTTTTGGGTCTGGATGGGTGGCAACTCTGCACTCTTCTGCAACTTAGCCGTCGTTGGTATTGTATTGGATTGCTGTGTAGATAGCGGTGGGACTCTGGTATATGGTGTGCTTTTTGCCGATTTGCGCGTGTTTTCGGGGACGTGTGTTAAGACAACAGGATAGCTTTGGGGTGCTTCGTTGGTCAGTCCTGAGACGCGCGGTTCAAGCTGATTCTCCCTCGCAGTTTGGGTGGAAGGATGTAATTGCTGCACCGGGCTAGCTGCCCGCTCAAGCTGCACTTCGGAATCATTCGCGAAACTCTGGGAAGACAGATGCGTTGTATCGAACGGTGATGAAGGTTGAGCAGCCTGCGGAAGAGCTGGAAGCCGATGCTGCATTCCACTTTGACCGAAGTACCTCTGAGCTCGATAGGCGCGTAGATTTCTGTCATTGGCGAGAGGATAGAATGGGATACATCCTCGCAACGACATGGACTTTCCCAGCACTCGCCGTTCACTGTATATCGTCTCCAAATGCGCAGCCGGCGTTCCAGTTATTGCTTTCCCGTTGGTTGGATCGCTCGTTCCCGGCAACCACGTCAACGTAATCTTATCGAAAGATTCTTCACCACTGTCTTGCGCCAGCAGAATTTCTTCTGGTGTCGCAAAACCACGAGCATAAGCACCTTGGTCATCCTTGTAATTGCTAAATTTCCAATAGCCGTTGAGTTCATGATTCGGTCCTGGCTGGCGGACAAAGTGATGAAACATGCCTTTCTCGTCTAACACTTTGCCGCCATTGTAAGCGCTGCAGTAAGCTTGCGGGGCTACCGGCGAATGAGGGTGGGGTGGAGTCGACATGCTTTTGGGTGAGTTGGTAGGCCAGTCGGGGTATTTGGTATAGTCTGCAGTTGGTTTGTACCCAAAGTCGAAGTGATCGGCGTAGTTGAGTGAAGTTATGAAGGACTTAGCAAGTCGACTGAGAATCGAGAAGCGCAAAGCGCAGTTGGAAAAGGAAAGAACGACTCTTCCACGACTCCTCCACGACTTCCCTGCTGCTACCCACGGAAACGGTGGCTTTCTATCGAATGCTGCTGTACCGCAACCGAAACTAGTGGAAGTGATATCCTTACCTAGTCGCCTCAGTCTGCGGACCTTTACCACAATATGCCAACGAGTGGCTGACGATTATGGCCGTAATCTCTCACTGCTGTGAAATATTGACGTTGTACCTACCTTGACTTCTCACGTCTACCAACCGTGCAAGCTATGAATGAGGCTGTTACTGTCTCGAATCCTACCTATGCATGCGGTTTCACTATGACAAGGTGCAAGGTCAGTGGTGAAGATCCTCATCAAGGTTGTTTTCATAGCCAGTGGAGAGCAACAAACTCCAGTCGCATGAACGTGGGACAGTTTACAGGAACGGGTCTTGAGGTTGTCGTACGTCAAGTTGGGATGAGGTTCGGACAACGCGTAAACAGAGATTTTGACGCGTTTACGTCATCAGTGTTATCGATATCGGCTCGCCCCCCGACCTAAATTCAACATCCAGGCTGGATCACTTCCATCACACCAATCGCAAATTTGAACTACTTGCCTTGCTTCAGGAACCTGTTAAAATGCTCGCTACTCTGATTTTGTGGTTCGAACTAGAAAGACCGCGGAACATTACGGGCCCGAGTAATCAACAACCAAGGATCTGCTTGGCCTTAGCATTACAGTGCTAAATGTGCAGCAGTCAGTATCACAAACACGACAGCATATGAATCAATAAGAGATGGACAATAAATCGCATGTTAACGATTGTGTATTGATTTATCAATAAAGTACAAGCAAAGCTATCCGATGCGCGGACCCATCTTTCTCATCTGAAAGGGCGGTAATCATAGTGTGTGAAGCGAGTGAGTGTTTACCCAGGGTGGTATGCAAGAAAAAGATAAAACAGAGAAAACGCCAATATGTCTGCTATGAGAATAGCTTGGTAGTTGTCAGGCCTGCCGATGCGAAGCAATTGATGAGCCTTACACATTTTGGCTGTAAAACACCACAGTAACCACTCGACGCTTGAATACTCATTCAGCGCTTCCGTCCTTGAGCTTGTAGCCTTGCAGCTTTCTCCAGCGCCTCGCGCTGCCTTGTCGCACCGATGTCTGCAGCAGGGATGCAGAAATGCTGCGTCGCGGAACGGGGAATGGTATGCTGCATCATGGCGATGGGGACATCGGGAACGTAGGAAGACTTCATCTTGCGAAGCTTCTGAGAACGCGGCTGAGAGATAGAGAGAGGAATGTCTGGCTGGGGTGGGTAGTGCACATCCAGATCGTTGAAACCACTGTTGAACCGAGCAATTGCATCAAGCTCAAACGGGCTGTTGAACTGTGCAGCTGAGCCGGGAGAGTTGGTGACTGCATCAAGTTCCGCTTCGAAGGCTAGGAGGTCAGCGGTGGGAGCTAAGGTGAAGGAAACGTCCTCAATGTCTGCATCGGGAGTGTGGCCAGCGTTGTTGAGCTGCGCAGATCCCACGCTGATATCCGCTTCGAGCTGCGTGGCCTCGTTGTTTGTGGCGAGTTGACCTAGCGACATGCATTCAATAGTGTGATCGCCGTTGTTGAACTGTTCGAGCTGGGTGAAGAAATAAGCATCCTCGTCGACTTGCACAGTCTGGGGTGTAGTAGTAACATGTTCCAAGACAGCGGAGACATCAGCGCGTGATGAACCGTCGAACTCGCCAACATGAGCTGGAGAACTGGAGGAGTTGGTTTGAACTGGCGAGAGGCTTGCAGGCTGGAAACCAAGCGAGATGAACTGCGCAGTCTGGGGAGAGTAGAGCTCCGTGATCTGACTGGGCGTCATAGTGCGAGTAGTGTGTTTGCTGGGGAACCGAGTGACCTGGGTATTGGCGGTAGGAGTGATTGGAGAAACTTGTTGCGGGAATGTGGCGGCGGGTATCTGGATGTCTGTGGCGCGAGCGTTGGTTGCTTTGTTCTGCGCAGTCTGTTCCGGATGCATGGTAGCGGGAGCATAAGCTGAAGACTGGGTTTGAGCAGTCTGAACGAGAGCCTCCGCTTCTGCGACATCGGCAGCCTTGGGGTCAATGCCCTGGAGAAGGGGGAGCAACAAGCGCGCCTTCTCTTCTTGACTGAGGTCGTAGAAGTTGAGAGTGTAGATCTCCTCGACTGAACGCTTTCGCTGGTGTGTTGAAGCAGGTGCTGACTTGGTGCGCTGGCGTTTCTTCGCTGGTGTCTTCTTGACGGTTGCGATCTTCTCTGAGGCCTTCTTCGCGGGCGCACGCTTCGCACGAGGTTTTTTTGCAGCCGGACTTGAAGTCTGGGGAGTCATAGCGAGCTTGGGCACTGAGCTAGACGGGATATCGTTACTGAAGGATGCCGAGGCACCGGCGTGGGAGAATGTCTGGCGGCGTGTAGGCTGAGACGCCTGCAGCATCGCACACTTGGGAGGCGCCGGCATGATCATGCTGGGAGTGTGGCGAGGAAGAAGAGGCGACGGTGGAGGCGGGGTGTTAATGAACTCCTGCACCTTCGCCAACTCTTCAGCAACGTAGTCACCGTCAAATCTGAGCTTGGTGTTGACGCTGGTGGTGGGGCCGTGGGTCATGGGTGTAACCAGCTCTTGCTGATGTTCCAACTGTTGCTCCAGTGGGTCACTCGAAGACCACAAGGCCTCGACTGAGGTTTGCTGAGCAGCAGCATCTGATGTTGCGGGCGTCATAGGGCAGACCTTCTTGCTTGGAGAGTCATCTTCGATGGATGAGATGCCAGCAGTCCTCTTGCGAGGAGTCATCTTGGGCGTGCTCGGCTCTACATGCGAGGCCACCAGGGCACGCAAACGCGCATTCTCTGCCAACAAATCTTGCATACTCGGACCAGCTGGGATGGATTCAGTGTCGGGACTGACCGGCAGAGGCTCCACTGAAAAAGCAGGCTGGAGGCCCTCGAGCGGCTCGAGATGAGCAGACGTATAGATACGACCCTGAATGTCGCCGAAAGGGCTCGAGAACGAAGGAGAGGCCCATCCAAAGCTAGTCTGAATGTTTGCAACAGGCTGGAAATCGGAAGGGGGTGGCGTCGTGAATGGGTCACCAAGGACACCCTCAGCAGTCTCTTGAATGGCGGAAGGCATCGTCTCGACGTATTGAAAGCCCTCAATAGATTCCAGAACGCACGCGCTGGCACCGAAGAGCTCAGCCCGGAGGGTCTCGGCATAGTCGAGTGTTGGTAGGGGAGTCTCAGACCGAACCATGTCGGAATCGACGAATAAATCCAGCAGCGGGGATGATCCCACCTCTTCATTTGTATATTCGCCGAAGAGGTCGAACTCGGGGTCAGGGCTGAACATCGTGATCGTCAGGGTATGAGATATCGACTGAAGGAATAATATACGGTCAAAACGTATCCAGAAAGATGGTGTACGAGAGAACTCCGGAGGCCGAATTTTGCGCGCTGGAAAACTCTCTGTGCGGGTGGCTGGGGGGACTTAGCTAATCTGTCCGCCGGTCGCTTGTGCTTTCATCGCGGGTCAGTGCCTTCACCAGTGGATCCATTGCAGCTCAGCGAACAGGTGTTCGGACAGCCGGTTCGGAGTACATCGAGAAGGGATTGGCCCAGCCTCCCCAAAATCTCTGTCGTCCGTCATGCTCGCGATGCGGAGGTATAGCAGGGTGTGGGGTCTCGCCATCTTGGGAACCTGTTTCACCTCTGGTGAAAGACGACTTCGCAAGTGTTACAGGCCTGCAATAGGGCGACAATAGCAACGACAATAGCAGCGGTAGTAGCAAGCTGTGAACATGAGCGTCCGATCATGATGTGCCATGCCCGGTCGGAATGCGCGTCGTGATGTTCGAAACAGGGGCGGGTGATTCTAGGGAAAGACTGAGCTTCCCTACTTCGCCAACGCAGCATGATGCTGCAATTCTCGAGGACCTCGTGTCAGAAATCAGGAGCTTTGGCGTCAATATCTCTAGACCAAGCTGCGTGAACGGCTGTGGTAGAATTCGTAACCACATTGCCCCTCACTGACTTGATAAATGCTCATGTGGTTGAGGTGGGAGTATGGCAGCCTGCTGCGAAGCGAGAGAACTCATGTATGTTGAAGAAAGAAAGAGAAGAGAAAGCAAAGACTGAGAAAACTTCACGTTTGTGAGCACGGCGCATTTATATGCTCTGACTGAGTGCTCCACATGGTACAGTGGTTCACTATGAGCGGAGCGCAGGGTGAATAAGGAAACATCTCACCGCTACTAACACAATGATAGCTGGGCGCAAATCCTATTAGCGTAGTGATTAACTCAAATATATTTACAAGCACAATAGTGACACACGGGGTAAGAGTGAGACAGACGAGGAATGCAGCCTGGTGGGCATTTGCAGTGTGAGGTTGTGAGTGCAAACAATCGCGACCCAAGACGCAAATACGGTGTGAACGATACGAGCAACACGAACAATGAGAAGATTTTACAGGTTTGGATGCACACGAAGGCAAGCCTATGGAAATAGTAGAAAGACGCGTCGACATGTCGTCGAACAAGGCGTTCCGCATCGGAGAATATACGAGTCATGCTAGCGTGCATATCAGGACGAGCCAATCGCGACTACAGCCAGCACTTCTTCTGTCCTACCACTACGCGAAATCCATCTAGACCCAAGCCACCAAGTCACTCGACAAAGCGTGCGCAACTCAGTCCTCATATATTTCCTTGGGCGAACCACGAAATAGCTATCGTGGGCACATGGCATCGCAGCGCATTCGACACAGGTGTACCCCGGCACAACTCCAGAATCTCAGATGATGCCGTCTGGAAATATAGTTTGATACAGTCCCACATGCTTTCAGCTTCTGAATCGTGGTTCATTACTTCCAGCAAGGCGTATATTTCCTATCCTGAATCTTACGGCGGAGGCTGCTGGATCTCGGCGTGTAGGCGCTCAGTCGAACTAGTCTCCGGCTTACATTGCTGGTCTTTGAAGTTTTAGCGGAGATCAATATAGTAGCCTTTCATAAATTATATGTTTCCCGAGAGAAGACTTCATCAAAGACAGAAATCTCCATCTTTCCAAAATCTCGATTAACCACCTCTCTCGAATAGCCGGACATGTTAAACACCAGCTACCATCCCCACCAAACACACAAGTCCAAAGTAACTACCTCGTCGACACCAAGAACCTCCAAACCACCACATAACTTTTAGCTTTTCCCCAAACTCCGCAGAACATCAACTCTGTTTATGAAGCTTTTGGCATGGCCTCAACCCTTTTCTCCGACACATTGACCGCAATTCAGAAATTTTGAGGATTGTCCACACTCATCAGGGTGATGTGCTTAGCTTTTTGTATTCCTGATGTCCGAAACGCAGACATGCAACATCTTCTTTTTTAATTTACACTCCACAACAGGCCTCACATCATGTTAAACACCTTGACTTTTTCGACTCGATTCAAAAGAATAACAGGGAAGTGGCACGACCCGCCAGAAAGGCATGATGGTAGACGAGGCTCATTTTTCGAGAGTTTTCGGGGTTTCTGGACATGTAAAGCGATATCTTTGAATTTAGAGTATTGCCGAGACGAAGAGCACCAAAACACATAACGGATGAATTCCATATTTTTGAGAAGATGCTAGAAGAAGATAGTGGGATTTGGAGGCGGAGAGCACCAGAACATGGGGGGGTTGCTCATCGTTTTTGGAAAACTTTCGAGGGTAAAGGTAGTAAAGTCTAAACTACACGCTCGTCGGATATTTATATGTACGGACGTGCATCAAACATGACTGGTATATCGTTCTTACGGTACTTTTAAAGACAGACCCGACCGTGATAGGAAGGCACCACATGAAAGAGTTGTTCATAACTTTGTTTTATATCGAGCCGCTTAGCCAGACACCATCACAGGTTGTGCGAATAGTTTTCAGCTCCACGAGACAGACACCGCACATGAAACTATGGGTAGCCGCTTTTTCATGCTCGTGCTCAATTAGAGTTTATCGAGCGGTCTGTTCTCGACCACTCCATTCAAATCTTGGTCGAAAATTTTCATGTCGTAGATTTTCGAGATACGCCTGATAAAGTCTGCTGGAAGGAGAAGGGAATATTCATACCAATCCTATGACCGCCGATCCATGAAGTTATCGAATTTGTGGTTTGGAACTGCTCACATCCAGTTGATATAGACAGGCGCGGCCATGCACAATTCCAAGCACTTCATCACGAGAGGCGAGCCATAAATGCAGGCCAGAGCGTTTTGAACCCGCGTATCATCCATCACGTAGACGAACGTCGACGAACGTCGACACAGCCACCATGCATAGGCTGGCCAAAATCTTTTAAGGAGAGAAACTCCGTAGATTTTGGGGAACAGAAAAGGAGACAATCACATCCGATCGACAGTGGCGTTTTTCTTTTCAGTCTGCCGTACGCGAGGATTCTCGACACGCCATGGCTGCAAACGATGCCGTTTTTGAGAGACACACACAACAGAAAGATATTTATTCTTTTGAAGAGCGCGGCGAGACATGTTGTGTCCATAAACTTCTTTTCACGTCCGGTCTAAGAGTGACGATTGCGGATTTTGAGACTCCACCGATATAGACTTTGTTGTTTTTAGAAACGAGCGGCGAAAGACATGAACTTGGGGTGCTAGATGTTTGGTGTTAATCGCAGATAATGTGTGATGAAGAAGGGAAGAAAGGCAAGGAGGCGTTAGATTATATATGCGAGAGGGGAGTGCAACGTGACGACCATGTGCTGTGCACGTCAAGAGATGGCGCGAAGGCAGTGATGTGCGATAACGGATGCCGGCAACGCACAAGAATTAGACAGCATGTAAAATAAATTGTGTTCTCAGAAGCCAAATTCATTGCCAAGGAATAGTATGTAGAAATGGAAGTATCGTGAAAACGATTCAGTTCAACCCATTCTGTTCATGCTATTAGCGATGTCGGCGACTTCAACGCATGCGCGTACTCACCCTATTCTCATCTACCAGATCATGTCCATTCTCCACACCCTCCTCGCGCTTTTGCGTGCCATTCGATTTCTTCACATCTGTGATCCTCAGGACTTTTACGCGCCCAGAGCCCTCCAACACCTGTGCACCAGGTGTGCCACCAGCATCGCTTCCATTGGTAACCTGAACCTTCAATGTTTCTCCTGTGCCCGCCGATGCATCGTCTGTGCCATCAACTAGCCAAGCCAGTTTTCCACCCGTCAAATCCTGAAATCTATCGCCAACTCTGGTACCGCGTTTGACCGGCGTCTCGCCCTCATTGAATCGCTGGAGAATATAGTAGCCTGTAAGGCCCCAGGAGAAGAGGAAGGTAGCCGTGCAGCTGGTGACGAAGAGTGTGGGGATCACAAAGAGAAGAGCGAAGCCGACTGTGAAGAGCGTGAAGAGGAACGCGCCGGTCAGGGCGGTAAGGAGCGCGGTGGTAAGGGAGACGAGGAGGACGGAGGTTGCGAAGGCGAGGAACAAGACGAGCGGAACGCCTGTGAGGGCGATTTGCGCAACGAGGAAAGCCTGTAGATAGTCAGTATGGCAAATCTACTTGGAATAGGAGGTTTCTCGTACAGCAACTTTGGGATTGGCAACAACGAAGGCGCGAATCTTTTCTAGCGTCTCCTCGCGCTGCTTTGGAGGGAGGATTCTATTGCTGGTATACTGGAGCTGATTGCCTACTTTCCCTACCGCACCTGAAGCAGTATGTAGGATGGTCGACATGGTAGGTTCAATGCGAGGAATTCACTTTGAGGAAAGGAGAGTCCAGACGTGAGAGTGCTGGTTGTGCGGAGACGAGAAGAATGACGGCGAGGAATCGGAAATGTTGATCACGTTTGAATACCAATTGAACGAAGACACGACAGACATGGACGTGAGGAAGGCAGGCTGGAAACAGTACGCGTGGACGTCATACGCCAAACCGCATTCGACGAACCTGCAACATAACGCAGACATGGCGGCCAAACAACAACCACATAGGGCGTGCAGGTGGTGTCGTCATTAATACAAACACCAAAAGACGCGGTGCAGCTCGAACGTATTGGAAATGCAGAAAGCTGGATGCAGGTGACATGGTAGAAGTGTGGGGTTGCGGTAGAAATCACGCTAAGCAATTCAGGCTTAGGGCAGAGTTGTCGAATTCGAGATTCAACTTTTTTTGGTAGTCGCGACCGCAACACTCGCAAAGCACAATCCACGAACCACAACATGTCGGAAAAGAAACGGAAGAGACATGGCGAGGGCGACGCCCGACCCAACAAGAAGACGGCGATTGCGACACAGGGGACTGTCAAAGTTGAACTGCTAGAGAACAAGGATGCGCTGGGTCCGCTACTCGGTATGCGACTTTCTAAACATATCGTGTGATGATGGAGCTAATGCGTGAACAGCGGCGACTCCTGGGCTGCACTTTCCCTCGCGCATTGCCTTCAAGCCATACAAGCACAACAACAACGGCAAGGTTCCACTACCAGGCCAAACCGCCGAACTACTTCTTCAGTCATCCGACCACTCCCGCCTCGACTACGCCGCGCGAGAAGAGCAAGATGGGAGCTCAGAGAGCCAGCTCAAGGACTACGTCGGCGTCTTCGATCCTGCGACGGGAAAGCTGCAGATTGTCCCTGTTAAGAGGGTCACAGTACGGAGCACACTACGCAGCGAAACGGAGGAGATGCGCGAAGAGCAGGCGAGGTTGGAGGCGCGACAAAACACCATGACGGCAAAACGACACGCTCTCGCTGCAGAATTTGGGTCCAAGAAGTCGCGAAAAGCCATCGAAGACATGACCCTGAACGCCATCCGCAGCGCCAATGCAGATGACCCGGCTGCAGTCAGAAACGAATCTGTGGCCGAGAACGTGCTGGCAAACATGGCCGACTTGACATCTGCCATGCCGTCGAAGAACGACCTCGAGGCCGCCGTGAGCAGCGGCAAGCCCCGACCAACCCCGAACATGGCAGCAGAGTTCCCAGGCGACGTCTACCCCGTCGACAGCGTCATTGGCGAGGAGCTCATGACGATGATTGAAGTGTCGGATTGGGTCGAGGCATCGAAGGCTGGTCAAGGCGTCAATGTGAGCAGCAAATACGTTGCCAAACGCATTGTCAAGCTGGCCAAGAATAAGCAGATCATGAAATTGAAGGCTCTCCGCTTCATACTGCTTTGTGTTGAGTTTAATGCCGCGCTGTTTGGCGGAGGAGGAAGCAGAGCAAAGAAGATCCCGCCTAAGGGCAAGTTAGAAGCCTTGATGGGCGAGGACACACCGATCACTCAGGTCAATGCCATCAGGAGGAAATTTGGTACCGAGTATGTGCCCAATATTCGAAACAGCCTGTCCTGCATCGACTGACCGTACCTTAGAACTAACGACATGCCCCGCTGGAACACCGACAACCTCATGACACACGTCGCTGCTGCAGCGCTGATCGTCGACGACTTCGAGGTCGATGTCAACGACTTGCGCGATGACCTGAAGATTGAGAACAAAGAGTGAGTCTACCAAATCTTCCAACGCCTATACTGGCTGACACACGCTTAGGATTCGACAATACTTCATGGAGTTGGGATGCAGAGTCACCGGCCCTACTGAAGCAGATCGCACAAAGTACAAGTTGACAAAGGCCGACACAAGCAACCACTACATCGCAAAGCTGAAACTACCTCTGCAGTTCCCCAGGATCGGTGGACCGCGCAAGGGGCGCAAGTAGGTGTCGAAAACATGAGGAAGTCGAATTCACACACAGTCACGACTGTATTCCCATCTACATCGTCATCAGTATTTCTCGAAGTTCCAACTCACACACAGTGCAAGTTGAATCACCATCATCCGCGGGCGCTGCCACTCAATCCCATCCATCACCCTCCGCCACCCCCCCGCCCATCACAAGCCAAAAGCCCCCCAAAACCACAGCTCCACAAAAGCCCATCACAGATCTACACACATGCATCATCGACGTTCCCCACGACGCAATACCCAATCCCTGACACCATGACCACCGCACAATAATGACATCACCACCCACCCACGCACCTAAATCGTGACGTCCACCACAAAGGCCCCCCATGATTCAGCGTATATAAGTGAGAAGCTGTACCCTGTAATGATACAATCATAATCTACAACTATCTCATCTTCATCTACCCAAATACCCATATACACGATCAACCAGTATCAAAACCAAGAATCGCAAATATGCCCAAATCCACAGACCCCATCTCCAAGCAACTCGGCCTAAACTCCACATCCAACACCGGCATGAACATGCCATCCAGCACGACAGACGCGGCCGATAAACTCGGCGCGAATAAAGGCACAAATGCTATTCCCAACGAGGTACCTACACCTTCCCCTACCAGCCTATCACCCCAACTACACTTCGTTGTACTGTTCATCCCACTAACCCACACACTAGAACCCATCGATCCTCTCGTCTGCCGGCGCGATAGGCAAGCAGTTCAACCCCGACGGGGCGCTTGGGCAGATTCCCCAGGCTGTTGGTGGACCGTTCAGCAAGGATGGGATTATCGGGAGCCAGTTCAATGCGGGCAAAGATGGGATTGCGGGACATGTTGAGAGGGCAGTTGATGGGCCGAGTAACCCTGCTGGGAGTGGGACTAAGTAAGGCGGAGTAGGGGGTGTGAGTGTATATTAGCCAAGAGGCATATGAATCATGATGATATGGAATATGTGTGTATTTGTAAGTTGGTGTGGTTGTGCATGTGCACAGCTGTTCAACCATCGCAACGTCAACTGGATATATTTCTACCCAGTCATGCTCATCTTCCCAGTCCCTGCACAATCATCTCACTCTCCAAGACGACGGCCCGGTCCCAAGCCATTCCACTGACTACCAGTACTGCGTCCAGCACTCGGCGCATCAGGAGTAGCGCGCGCCCTGTTGTCCACCGCATGTCCGTACCCCCTAGCCTGCGCAACACCAGGCCTAGCGCCAAACCAGCGCTTCACAATCTGCGGCGTGAAGATGTAGTTCTTGCCTCCACCGAACGTCGGCCAAATGCGTGTGAGGAAGTCGAACAGATGGGCGGCAATGATACCGGTAACCTGGCTCAACGCCGCGTCAGGCCCGTCGATGATGAAGGTCATGAACAGCATGGCGAAGGGCAGGTACTTTGCGTCGAAGTTGATAACGAAGAACGAGACCTGTCGCGTAGGACTGTCCTGGGCGAAAGTATACGCGTAGGCGAGGGAGAGAGCGGGGAGGAACGTGTAGCCGTTGAGGATGACGCCTGCGAGAGTCTTTGTCGTGTCAGCAAACACACCCCAACACACGGACATCACAAGAAAATGTGTAGATAGGCAATGGTATGTAGGGAGCCAACACCGCCCAGCGAAATTGGAGTATCCGCAGAACTTTCTCAAGTGGCAATCCCACCATGCTCACACACCGCACAAGTCCCTTTTGGATTATGCGAATGACGGAACCGCACGATGTGCAAGGGTATTCTTCCTCGATTCCAGGAATCGCTTCAGCTAGAGATAGAAGGCTGGGCGAGCAGATAATTCGAGGTGGTGGATCATGACCGAAGTCGTCGCAGACGTGAGTCGATGCGAGGTGTGTACACAGTACACGCATGTATGCAGAGGGACTTACAGCAATCACCGTGCCGACAAAGGCAGTGTACACAAAGAAGTCGCCCGGCTGCGCGAAGCGCGTGGACTCGCGCTCAATGGCGCTGCCATACTGGTATACTGAGCTGCTGTCAGCTCGAGCTTCACATATACACATCGAGTAACGTACAGAAGTATGGATCAAGCAGGATGGCGAACTTCGGTTTCGTGATGAGAAACGCCGTGAAGACACGCCATACCTGCGGAACAATCTTCACCGTGAAGACGAACTGGGTGGCGAAGATGTAGTGGCCAAGGCTGATAATGCCTCCGTATCCCAAGGCCGACACAACGACAGCTAAGGCTGTGATGGTCCTGGATGAGCTGTCAGTACGTGTGTTGTATGACGATGACGATGTGCGATATCGGTGGGGGGAGGGTGGGACGGGGCTGGTAGCAAGACAACACTCGAGAAGCTTACCTCGAGACAGGCGGGAGCGTCCAAAAAACATCCATTGCGAGCTGCAGACGTTGAACGAGTGAGTGTCAGCTTCGATGTTGGCGAGGATCAGCAGATGCTGCCTGGCGAGACAAAGGAGAGACAAACGAGATGTGGCTTTTGAGGCAGCAGCGTGTGTGGGGACATGACTAAGCATCTGCACACCATGATTGGCGGACATCATCGATAGTGATACTGGAGGCTACGAATATACTGTTATAACCTAAGAGGGTTTTCCAAATCTACGACAAATGAGGAATACATTCAATTGACATTCCAGACAACAGCCGACCATTCCGATTCGCAAAAATCCTTCCGAGCGGGATAGCAATCTTATCATACTTCAAGGCATGGTTTACCACGAATGCTTCTCTCAAAAAATTTCAAATATGAATTTTCGATAAAAGGAAGAATAAAAGAAAAAATCCATACCCCCAAAACACCCCCCGTTCCCCCCGTCCCCCTGATCCATACCATCCCATCACTCCCCCCCCCTCCCAACCCTACTCTCAGCCCCCACCCCCGGCGTCCCCCTCTCCTCAAAATCCTCCTCATACCTCCGCCAAACCTCCGCATCCCGCGCCATGCTCTTCTGGTACCTCATGCGGTGCCCGTAGGCGACGAAGCGCTTATCCGCTTCGAGGTAGCCGCCGAGGATCATGCCGGACATTTGTATGTATCTGGACCGTATCTTCAGTTAGCTGGAGGGTAGGGGTGGGGGTGGAAGGGAAGGGAGGGAAGGGGGGTAGGAGGGGGGATATGATGGGAGGGGAGGGGCTACGTTTTAAACTGCACAGTAAAGCTCTTGTATAGTGGTGAGAAGGCGAACGCTAGGCCGCTTCCGAGGGCGAAGAGTGCACCCCACTGCGCACAATATCATTAGCAATCCCATATCATACATATATCCCATCTCTTCTCTTCTCTTCCCATAAACCTTAATCTCTCTATCTCACCTTCTCTCAAAACTTAACGCATAAATAGTCCAAACCCCCCTCTTCCCAAGAAATAAATCGGAAAAAAACGTACTTTCGTCGCCCCAATCACCGCGCCCTTTGTCGCTTCCCACGCGGCGTCGTTGGTCTCGGGGTCTTTTGTTAGGGTGCCGTGTTGGCGGACCATTGTGTGGTTTTTTTCCGTTGGGTGACAGTACGGCACAGCTTGTTGTTGTTTGCGGGTTATTTATCGCTTTGTTTGATTGATTGCGTGATGGGTAGGTAAATGGTGGATGGATGGAACGGAGGTGACATCACTTACCAATCGCCAAACTACCTAGTAAGCTTGGACCAATAGGAGGGGAATGTGGCGTCACCTCTACCCAGGTGGAGAGACAAATCAAAACTCGTACACAACTGCGCATCCATAACAAATCAACATGAGAATATAATGTTTAATTCACAGCGAGCTCACAGGCCCTATATTTCTCCCTTTCTGTCTTTCTTTCTTTCTTTCATCTACCAAGGTATCATTCCAGCCCAGCCCATCCATTCCATACCAATCCAACCAACCAAGCCATCCATCAGTGAAAATGTTACAAGGGCGGGGCCCATCCTACACGCTTTTGTCTGCGTGCGTGTCATGCTACTGTGCCCTATCCAATCCAATTGTTGCCTGGAGAGTGAAAACGCCGTTTCAAGAAGAAGAAGATGAAGTGAAAAAGAAGAAGAAGAAGATGATGATGCATCTGAAATCCAATGAACGCCGCGGAAAAGTACAAGCCCCTACTACACTACCCATCTACTCTGGATGGAAAGTAGGGGGGCTTGATAATGACTCCGAGTATGCAAAAAGGCGGCATGCGAAAAGCCAGATTCCGCCCAGATTTTCGATATATGCTTATGTGTGTGTGTGTATGGGCGTTCCTTAGCCGTTTGTGTGTGAGTAGTTCCTGTGCATGTGCGTCTGTGTGTGTGCGCCTTTCTTTCCCCAGAGCCTGTCATCTCACATGAAACTGCCCTGACTCCCCGAAAACGACAACTCCAGCTGCTTCCCAAGATTCGAAGTATCGTAGTCGACGGGTGGTGTCATAGTACCAAGCTGAACATCCTTCTCCACAGTAGGCGTAGTCTCCGTGGTAACCTTGTCAAGGATCCTGCCGAGGCTAGTCGCTGTATCCGGGCGTTCGAACTCCTCATCGTCAACGTCCATTAACACGGGGAACCCGTTAGCGATATTATAATTACGCTGCAGATACTGCTGCAGCCGATATTCCTGCCTCGCCCAGCTCTCGTCGACTAGGCCGAGCGCGGCTTTGATGTCTTGGTCCGACAGGCCTGAGGGGTAGACCTTTTCCTTGTGTGTCCGTCCGGGAACCTTGGTGGTTAGCTTGCTCCGGACGTAGTGTGTTTTGGTGTGTGTGTGGGTCGATACGTCGTCGCGCATTTGCTTGACTTGATCTTCGGTTTGTTTGAGTGCCATTTGCCGACCCTCTGGCATCGACGGAAGGAAGAGAAGGCCGGTATTGCGGTGGAGGGCGTTGACGAGGTCGGTGAAACCGTTCAGTGCGATGGCGTTGTTTTCGCAGTAGAGATATTGCAGGGTGTTGTTAACCTTCAGGACGTCGGCAAGGCTGCTAGCGCCTTGTACACCAAGCTTTTGGTATCTGATATACAAGACGCGCAGGGAGTGGTTATGTTGCAGACCCCTCAGCGCTCGGTTGACGCCAACGCCAAGCTTCGTAGTCTCCAGTCGAGAATCCTCCCCAGACATATCAAGCCACTCAAGGCTGTTGTTCTCGGCGAACATCTTCTCCAAAGCTTGACATGTCTCTCCCGAGGCGTCACTTGGCAGGGAGGCGCGAGAGATATCGAGCTGGCGGATAGTATTGTTCTTTGCCAATGCAAGAATCATCTTTCGAAAGTCGGATTCCTTTGCAAACTCCATCAGGCGAAGTGTGAGAGTGGAAGGAGCAAGGCCGTTTGCGATAGCCTTGGTCATCTTCCCGAGGTCTTGTTCGATGTTGTTTTCGCTAACGTCCAAGTGCAGGTCTCGAGCTACGCCTGCTTGTTCGGTCATGGCTTGCAGTAAGTAGGCGATGTCTTTTCCGGTGAGGTAGCAATGGTCCAATCGAAGCTCGCGCAAGCTCTTCGACTGCTTGAAGTTGACGAGGTAGCTGAGTCCTCATTAGTCACGTTTGCAGGGTAGGCCGTCTGGGCAGATGACTTACCTGGCTATGGAATCGACCATGGCAGCATTGAGCGAGGTCCCACTCAAGCACAACTCCTGCAGCCTCCACGATTGAAACGTTTCGACGGAAATCAACGCTTCGACACCCGATGACCGTGCGACATGAGATAGGTTGAGCTTCGTAAGGTATCCAAACACACCAATCTGAGAATCGAACAAGGTAGGCGATAGCCGGTAGGCGTTTGACGAAAGATCCAAAGCCTCGAGGGTGTTCTCTTGCGGCCGGAGCGAATCCAGAACGAGAGACAAGGCGCGATCAGTCAGGCCACATCCACTAAGCTCGAGCCCGCGCAGGTGACAGGCTCGCTCAACAGCAGCAGCAACCAAGTAGTCCAGATCTGTGTCTCCGAGTTGGATGTTGTTGAGAGCAATCCAGTCAACGTTTGTTGTTTGATGCTTGCAAAGCGGGAAAAGAGCCTCCACAATGCCACATCCAACGTCCCTAACATTGACCTTTGTATCGAAATGGTCCTTGGGTCTTCTTGTGATACAGGAAGAAAAGTCCATCCTCCTTAGCTTGCGATTGGTCAAGGCCAAAGCGCGGATTTCTTGTACCAGTAAGCAAGATCGTTCAAGCTCATCGGCATCCATACGCACATATGTGCCTCGCTTCGTCTTCAAGCAGAGATGTTCTGCACCAAATTCGTCCACCAATCCATTCAAGACATCCAGATGCACATCCTTGAACGATATGCCTCCAAACGTCTCGTTGTATCGGAGCGAGCGCATGACAGCAAGAAGTTCGAGTGAAGTGTACTGTTGTCTTCGCAGTCCAACCGGTCGGAGGAGTTCGAAGCGAGGTTGGTCTTCTTCGGGGTATGTGATTTGATAACTGATGTTCTCGGGCTGCACGCCGTACGCCACGCAATAGCCTATGAGCGTACGATCAAGAGAATCCTGGTCGATGGGCTGGGGACTTGACTGCCGGAGCATGTCAGGTTGAACATCGTCGGGCACCAGGAACTGATATGGCCGCGATTCCCACTCTGGCCTCATGTCCTCCTCGACGTGCCTCAGGCGAACAGCAATGTCATGCGAGGCAAGCGAGGCCAAGAGGAGAGTCTTTGGTCGCTCAAAGGGTATGCTGGAAAGTCAGGAGAAGGGTTTTTGGGTAGGATTAAGCACAACTTACCGGAATGTTAGTTGAAAGGTATCATCGACCTCACTAACAGCCACCTCTGTAAACGTAAGGATGCCAAATGACGACTGAGTGTTGTAGGACGATAGAGAGGGACTAGAGGTTCGTTGGGAGGGCGGTTTGAAAAGGGGTATGAGGTGCACTTTATGCACTCCTATGGCCAGAAAACACACAGAGGCAGACACCTTGGACAGGTCGTCTGACGACGCTCTCGATGTAGCCTTGCCCTGGGGTCTGACCACCACCTTGTAGATGGCATAGTGCGGGGGGACGTAGTCGCGCTCGGCCTCCACCACACGGGCCGCCAGATGCGAGTTGTATGCGGAGATTGGGTTTTCGTCGGCTAGTCGTGCGCGGTTGGCAGCTTCGCGTATCTTGGCGAGCCATTCGTGCATCTCGTCAGGGTCCCCAAACTGCAGTGTCATGGACGCAGCGTTGTTCGTTTCGTCGTCCAGGCAGAAAATCTCGACGGCAAAGTGCGGCCGTCCATCGTCGAGGTGGTAGATGGCAACGACCTGGCGCAATGGCGTGCCATGGCCGCGGTCGCCAGAGATCTCCGAGGCGAGGGATTGGAGATCGTGTGAGGAGCCCGTCGACGGGGTCTGGGTGTGGCTGTACGAGGACACGCGGCGGTAGGGCGAGGGGATACTGTCGGGGTCAGCAAGTCTGCCATGGCATGTGTCCGGCGAGGAAGCGTACGCGGTGAAGGCCTCTGCGGCTTTGGACTGGCTCTTGAAGCGCATCAGGTGGGTCTCGGTCAGGACCAGGTACTCCTTCTTCTTACGGAACATGGAGCTGCTGGTCTGGACCTCGCCGTAGTGCAGGACTTGGCGGTTGTGGGCCTCGTCGACGAGGAACTCGAAGCCCATCGAGGTGCGGGTCGAGCTCGCCGAGGGAGGCTCGTCGTCGATCTTGTAGCTGCGCAGCGAGCCGAAGACGGAGCTGGCGCGCTTCCCACTGCCTCGCGACAGCGTCGGGCGCGGCGACAGGGGCGCGTCGGCGGGCGAGGGGCCATTGGGCAGGTCCAGCGACGGCAGCTCGAGGTGCTGGGAGATGTCGGACAGGTTGGACATGAAGGAGGCGGTGCGGCGCTTGCGCAGGAGGTTCGCGGGCTGCGACTCATCCTTGGGGATCTGGAGGCCGGTCAGGGCGCCCAGGGAGAAGATGCTGCGGCGTTTGTCTTTCGACATGGCGGTCGGTGGACGAGCTTGGTACGCGCCGCCCCACGCGAGGTCAGCGGAGAGAGGGTCGCATGCAGAGCGTGGGCAGGCGGAGGCTGGGGCCGTGGGCGGTGACAATGGCCGAGGAGAGTCCGGGGGATTGCGGTTGCATCAGAGGGCGTTGGTGAGCAGCGGTGCCAGGACACGAGACGCCGTGACGGAATCCACGAAAAGACGTCGGCTGCTAGCGGAAAGGGGCGTGGCTGCCGTTTTTCAGCGTCTTAATCAGCCTCGCATGCTGTGCAGGGCGGCGCGCGCAGTCGACAGTCAAGTTACCGGCAGCAGTTGACGTCCAGGGCAAGCAGCGGCCGCCGTGCAGCAGCAAGGGCAGTTAGCACAACGTCGATGCGCCCGCAGTGACACGTGCTCAGCGAACCACGCGTCTTGGCCGTGAAGAGGCGCTCGCACGGCCAGGGCAGAGGCTCGCCGTGGGACTCTCTAGCTCGGCCCCAGCGCGGGTCGACGAACCCAGGCTCCGCGCGTCGCCCTGGTGTTGACTTGCGGCCATGCACGCCAAGCTGCCGATCGCTGAATTTCTGTTTGCAGGCCAGCCCCGTCGCCGCTGCCGTCGTGGTCGCTGTCGCTGTCGCATCCACTCCCCCGCACGCCGCCCTCTCGATGCTCGCCCGCAAGCTCGTGCAAGCCTCGTCATGGCGTAGCCCCCCCGCCAGTCTGCGCTGTGCTGCACGCCGCCACCTGCCCGCGCCACAGCACCGCCGCCTGAACACCACCGGCCCGTTGTTGGAGAGGAGCAAGGCTGCACGGCGAAAGGGCCCCGACAAGACTCCCCCGCACAAGGGGAAGAAGGGCGTTTCATCTACGTCATCCCCCGACACGCAGGATGCCGGCGACGAAGAGAAGGATGTCGTGAGAAGGGTTGCAGGAAGGGACCATAAAGAGGGTGCCAAAACCAAGGACGACCGAGATGGGGGCCCGGGCATCTCTCTCAAGGAGGCTCTGCTGGGAAAGACCAAGAAGGCGAGGGCGAGCAATCTCCCCATAAAAATTCTCTCGCCAGATGACCTGACCTTCGAGCCCGTCAACGTCGACAAGCCCCCCGTCCCCATGCTGTCCTATGGCCTCGACCGCGTGCTCTTCAACCCCGGTGTGTACCACCTGCAGGACCCTCGCTCGCGCGTATACAACTTCGACCCCTACCTCGAGAAGATCATGCCAGTCAGCGAGTTCGACTTCGAGGCGCTGAGCGAATACAAGACCTCATCCAAGGATGAAGAATTGCTAGCCATCACCAGGCGCTCGGGCACAAAGTTCACTGGCTCCACGTCCAGCATGTCTGGCATTCTGCAGCACTTCCACTACGCCCTTTCAGGCTTCAGGAAGCTCAATCACGAAATGTTGTCTCGCACGTACCCCGACCCCTCGAACAAATTCTCCAAAATCACGACAGGCCCAAGCGCCGTCTTTCTGCGATACAAGGATGGCATATACGCTCTGGACGCCGACAAGTCGTACGACACACCCAACATCATGAGCTGGCTCGGACATTCTCTCGAGAAGCTCTTGACGACAGACCGAGGCGAGTTTGAGCGCTTCCGCAGATCTAGCCCGGAAAAGGCACCATCCGAAGACAACTCCGCTAGATGCTATCACTACTCGAGGCAAGGCAACTTCTTGATGAGATCTCAACTAGACGCACATGATCCTCGCCTTCCTGGGAGTGGCGTATTCGATCTGAAGACAAGAGCTGTCGTTTCCATCCGCATGAACCACAAAGAGTACGAAGAAGGGCTGGGCTACCAACTCCGCTTCGCCCAAGGCCAGTGGGAGTCTTTCGAACGAGAATTCTACGACATGACCCGAGCGACCCTGCTCAAGTACTCGCTGCAAGTTCGCATGGGTCGCATGGACGGTATCTTCTTGGCTTATCACAATATCGAGCGCATCTTCGGATTCCAATATCTGAGCATAGCGGATATGGATAGGGTGCTCCATGGCCAAGAAGACACGTGTTTGGGTGACCAGGAATTCAAGCTCTCCATTTCACTGCTGGACGAGCTGATGGAGAAGGCCACCAAGGAATTCCCAGAAACAGTAAGTCAACTTCTCCAATTCTACTAAAACATCGACTAACGCTATCAGTCCATCCGATTGCACTTTGAGTCACGCGACACCAAGACTCCATTCATGTACGTTTTCGCTGAGCCAGTCACTGAAGAGCAAGCGGACGAGATTCAGAGTACCGGAGAAGCTGTCCAGAAAGAGTTTGCGCGGAACGTTGTAGGTGTGGGGAAGGACAACCCAGAGGTCCAGGCAGCCTGGCAAAACATCCAGGACCAGGTCGATGAGCAAGTTGACGAGGACAAGAGGGGAATCCCGGCCGACAAGGCTCAGGAGGGTGAAGCGGATGTCGAAGTGACCGAGGATGCCGAAACTGCGGCCACAGAAGAGGGTACGAGTGAAGCCGACGAGGTGAAGGAAGATGAGGGGGCGGATGAGGTTGACGAAGGGCTTGTAGTTGAGGAGGAGACTGAAGTTGACGAAGGGCTTGTAGTTGAGGAGGAGATTGAAGTTGAAGAGGCCACCGAGACTTCCGACGCCGAGGAAACGGATGAAACCACCGAGAGCACCCCAGCGCCTGAACCAGAGGAAAAGGGACCACTCATCGGTTGGACATTGACAGTCCGCAGCAAGGTCAACGACGGATACGTAGACCGACCGCAAGCCCTAACCCCGGACGACAACTGGTCAATCGAGTACCACATACAAGAGATAGAACCAAGCACACGATGGAGGCTGTATGACGCACTCAAGAAGCGACGACACCAGCTCGTCGGCTTGACTGACCAGGAGGCTGCCCAGAGTCTCATCCATTACCGTAACTTGATCAACGAGTACAGCGTCCGTGGACGCAAGTGGAGAGACACACAGGACAAGATCGACAAGGAGAAGGGCGTGCGGCTGTTCAGGCCTCTGGGGCCTGGTTCCGACGCTGCGCAAGAGGCGTCGGTATCTGATGGGTCGACAGAGCAGAAGGAGACGGTTTCTGCAAGCAAGGAGTCGTGATGGTAATGACTAGACGAGGGAAATGCTGTTGAAATACTGTAAAACACACTGTACATTCTAAAATAGACTTGACGAGGGCAACGATTGTAAGATTTATGGCATGGAAAGGGTAGCATGATAGCATATGGAGGCGTTTTGTACTTGCAGATGTTTGTCGTGGATATGTGCTCCATCTTCTCCCAGACATACATCTCTCAGCATTTGACTTGCTCTGTTTCACGTTGTGCATCAGAGGTCGTTGTCGAGCGGTCCACTACACATCCCTGCAGCGTGGCGCGTCATCTTCCATAGCTCCTCTTGAAGCTCCGCAATTGCTCCCCGCCATGCGCCATGCCTCAATCCACGAGTGACGCCGGGCCAAATTTCTGGCTCCTTCCTGCGCTTGGCTGTTGCTGCTAGTTTACGCGGCGTTTGGTCTCTCATTCACCTGCGCATTCAAATAGCTTCTTTGGGACTTCTACACTCGCACCCACATCCACATCTTCATCCGCCCCGCCGCACACTCTACAACCGCGACAATGGCTGGGACCTCGAACCAAGAGAAGATAGCTCAGCTAAGAGAAGTCTCCTTCTGGCAACTCGACCATGACGAAGCTGCGCAACTACTCAAGGTGCGACGGGTCCATCGCCTGTCTTTGTGGCAACGTCCTAACTCTGGCAGATTTCCAACAACGACGTCGCGCAGGCAGCAGAAAAGTTCTACGATGCGGGGGACATCTCCAACGTACGGAAGCTACTCAGCAATTCAGTCGCAAAGTGGGACGGGACAGCTTTTGGCGCCGACAGGTACGGGCAGCAGGACGCAGGCAGCAACGGGCCTAGTATGTTGGCTCCCCTCCAGCGCGGTCGCATACAGACATACGACTGACGGGCCGCTTCTCAGCCTTCAGTATTGACTATGGCACAGGCTTCGACAACTACCCTCACAGCGGTGTCCAGAGCAGAGCTCCCACTCGCCCCCCGTCGCGATCGAGCCAGCACTCCAACCTCTCCACACATCTTGGTGATGCGCCCATAGAGAGTTAGTCCTCGGATAGGAGTGGGATGGGATATCTGGAGAGAAGCTGACGGAGCGAGCAGGCATTGAGATGCAAGAGTCGGGCGTGATAGGCGGTGCGAATGCTGCCTTTGGCCCCGCGACCAAGGAACACTACGAGACGTCGCAATGGGCCATGGTACCCACCACGACTGCCTATATTCCAGATCCAACTCCCACCGATCGCATGCGTGAGCGTGAATCGGGCAAGCCTCCAGTGCTGAAGCCGTCGCCGAACTTCAACTACCTCCCCTTGGCCATATCGATTCTCCATTCCATTCCGCTCTTCCGCAATGCATTACTGTCCCCTGGGGTGACACAGAAAGAGTATTGGTTGGGCGATGATTGGTGGAAAGGAAGCCCTACGGCGTCTGCGCGCGTTATCGATCTTACGACTGGCATTGCGGAGTCGCATGGGCTGGAGATTCTGTACGAGGCGCAGCGTCTGATGGCATTTTTGGACAACACGGATAGGGCGTATGCTTCGGTCGAGTCTCTGCTCAGTTCTGATGCATGGAAGGAGAGTAATCCTACATTGGACGACCCGGACGATGACCTACTCAAGTTCTTGCTGGTTTGGAGCTTTGCGTATCAGAGCCAGGTGCCGGGTGCGCAGCTCGATGGTGTTCTGCGGTCGACAGTCAATATCGCGAACGACCGCCAGGAATGCTTCATCATCGATGCCAACGTGACACGGATAGACGCTAAGAAAGACCTGACGATATACGACGCTCTTGACGACGTCCTCTTCTCTTCCGGCGCGGGGAGTGCACATATCGATGAGATCAGCAATGTACTCATCATCCGCCTGACATCGTCGAAAACAGATGCATCCGACTTGGGCTGTCGAGTTCCCGCTACTCTCTACGTTGATCGGTATCTTGACACGAACAGGCATATCATCGACTCCATGTATCGAGATATGAAGCAGTACGAGGATCAGCTGATAGACATGGACACCGCGGCGCAAAGGCTGAAATACCACACACCCAAGAACAGTGCAAATGCCAAACAAGTGGATTCCCTAAAACTGCTGCAGACAAGTATGAAGGCGTTCCAGCCGAGGACGGAGGATGAAGAATCAAAACCAGAAGATGCAGCGGTTCTCTCGCAATTGCAGACCGTCTACGAGAGTATCAAGAGCAAGCTCGAGAGTAAGTACCTCCCCAGCCTACCCACAACCCCATCTAACCCCAGCAGCCCTCGACCAACAGAGCAAAGAAATCCGCGAAACACTCAGCAACATCTCCAACCGCTTCAAGCCCACCGTCGACGACGGCGCCGAAACCCCCCAAGAAACCCCCACCCCCAACCCCCCACAAGGCCAATCCACCCAAGACGCCATGAAAACCCCCTACCACCTCGCCGGCGTAGCCACCCGCCGCGACGTAGTCTACCTCCTGCACCCCGTCCCGGCCTCCGACCCACCCGCCACGCAATGGTGGCGCATCCAATACGACGCCGAATCCGCCTCCCCAACCCTCCTCCGCAACGCCGTCCCCCTCTCCGAAGTCATCGAGCGCGCAACCACGGAATCCGCCTCAGCCCTACTCATCTACGCCAACGACGCCGCCCTCACTGCTGAACCCGCCCCACTGCCCACACCCCTCGCCGACTTCGTCAAAGCGGATAACGTGGCCTTCATGCACGAACTGCAGGCTGCCGGCACAGCGGACTGGAACGACACGTACGGTGATGGCGCTGTGCAGCAGGATGGCTGGCCGAGTAACCCCCCCGAGTGGGATTACACGTGGAGCAACACGGCTACGCGCGAGTTCCGCAATGGATCGGCTACACTGACGCCGGATACTGAGGTTGATGGTGGGGGCGAGGGGGTGACGGAGATGGTGGAGGTTAATGGCGGGATGGCCGCGTTGGCGGGGCTGGAGAGTAGCGCTAGTAGCGATACGGTGGGCGCGGAGGGTATGGATGTCGATGGTGTTGGTACTGGTGGGGTGGGGACGAAGACGGTGGGTAAGGTTAGCTTTAGGGAGGATGTCGAGATGGTGGGGGGGGATGGGGAGGGAGTTAGGGTTCAGCATGTGGAGGTTGCGGAGAAGAAGGGCGGTGGCGGTGGTAGCGGTGCTGGGGGGGAGAAGATGTATTGGTGATGCGTTGGGGTGGTGATGGGTGGGTAGTTCTCATGCATGAGTAGAGGTGACGTTGGTCGTGGATAACGATATGCATTTTACATGTGTTATGAGTGAATGCGTGAGTACATACATAGTTCGATGCAGAGAACAGCAACGCATACATAGTCTGTAGTAAAGTCGACAACTCTCGAAACAAACGGTATCGCGATGACCGGCGAATTAGAGAAAACAACTTATTTCTGATATTGTGTAGTCGTGGATAGAAGACTATGCTGCGAGGGAGGTGTGTAAGCTTAGACCGCTGCCCTAACGTTACATGCTCGGACTAGGGAAATGCTACAACCCTCTTCATACGGTATCGGGTTTTGCTTCAAAGTCTCCCCTTTCTTGATATTCTGTTGAGGATGTTAAGTAGATGTGTTTCTCGCTTATATGGTCGTTCGATCAACCCCTCTATTCGCCTCGCAACCCGAGGGTTGTCGTCGAGCAGCATGGTGCGAGGTGCACCTCAAGCTTCGGCACGCAAAACAGATACTCCCAACAACACGCCCTTATTCTCCTACACCTCAGGACGATTCCTTTTCAACGAGGCGCAGCGATTAAAAGAACGACATGTCAAATTCGACCTAGAAGCCCTACACCATGCAGCAGAAGTCTCCCTCTGCAACAAACACGGCAAGATCATCAGCACGGAAAAACTAACAGAAGGAGGGTTTAATCGTGTGTTCGTCCTCACGTGCGAGGATGGCTTTGAACTCATCGCTAAGATTCCATACCACATCGCCTGTCCTGAGTATTATGCCACCGCTAGTGAAGTTGCTACGCTCGCGTTTCTCAGAGCGAAAGGTATACCGGTCCCGGAAGTATATGGGTACGCTGCGACGAAGGAGAATCCTGTTGGTGCGGAATATATCCTCATGGAGAAGGCTTCTGGGGTTTGCCTCGCGTCGAGATGGGCGGAGCTTCAAGACGTAGAGATACGGAGATTGGCGCATAGTTTCGTTGAGCTTGAGGTTGTGTTTTCCGGGATTCCGTTCGGCGCGACAGGGAGCTTGTACTTCAAGAAAGACATTCCGTCCCATCTACAAGCTCCCCTGTACGTCGAAGGACATGTTGTGCAAGAAGCAGACGAGCAGTTCTGCATCGGACCAATCGCCGACTACATGTTCTGGTTCGGCAGCAGAGCAGGGCTAGACATAAACCGCGGACCATGGACAACCCCCGTCGAATACCTGCACTCGATCGCCGAGAAGGAGAGGGCCTGGACGCAGCGTTACGGCATTGCAATGGAGCCTGACTTCCCCCACAACGCTATCGGGCTGGGCGTTCAACGACCAGAGGAGTATATAAAGCTTTTGAACGACTACCAGCTGCTGGCACCGCATCTACTCCCCAAAAACCCCGCACATCCGTTCAATCGACCGACACTCCGCCACCCCGACCTCACACCGGGCAACATCTTCATAACCCCCGAAACAGGCAGAATATCCTGTCTAATCGACTGGCAACACGCAATCATCCACCCGCATCTCCTCGCCGCCGGCCTCCCCCGCGCGTTCGAAAATCCAGACCCCGACCTCCCCACGCATCTAGACGACCCCACGCTCCCAGAAAACTTGGCGTCCCTGCCAGACGCGGAGAAAATAGCGATACACGCCCTCCACCGCCAACGCATCCTCTTCTTCACGTACTACATCCTCACCGGCGCACTCAACAAGCCGCACCTCGCAGCTCTACACGACCCGCTGCTTCTCGGCCGCCAGATGCTGGTCGATAGCGCGGGTAGACAGTGGGCGGGGAATCTCATCACCTTGAAGGGAGCAGTGCTCCGCGCGGTAAGGTTCTGGGGGCATTTCCCTGATGTGGAAGGTATGGACTGTCCCGTACGCTTTGAGCAAGGGGAAATAGATGGCTTTGCGGATGTGGAGGATAGCTGGGCGAGGATGAGTGGCTTGGTGGAGGGGTGGAGGGAGCGGGTTTGCGGGATGACGGAGGAGGGGTGGGTGCGGAATGAGGATTTTGAGGACGCGAGGGATGAGATGGCAGAGCTGAAGGAGGAGATTCGATTGCAATGTGAAGGGGACGAGGAAGACAGCCAAGCGTTCCGGAGTGGCTGGCTGTTTCGGGAGCGCGAGGAATTCTATTGATTTGGGTGGTTGTGGGGCGGGAGAGAGGGTTCTATCCTAATGGGAAACTCAAATTTTACTCCCATCGTCACCGTGGTACATTGGCTACAAGACTCTTATACTCACGCATAGATATTTATGGGGTGTAGAAGGACTAGAATTTAGGCGAGAGGGAATCGTAGCTGCTAGCTGCGTTTGGGTTGGAAGGTTCTTTGATGCCCTTGGGAAGTCTTGACAGTTGCGCAAAATAAAGTTTCTTGATATTTTTGGCGTCTACATGTAATGTTGCTGGGCTTAACTTCTCTTTTCTATGTTCTCTTTATAGTTTTCGTTGGTTACGTAGCACAAAACTTGCTGTGATTAATTCTTACATGCATTACATCGGTAAACCTTACTAGCTTTGAGTCCAGAATTCCAGGACCTCATATCATGAGCGCTTAGCTCTTCAATTTGATAACACATAACTCTGTAGCCAATATCCTGTTACTCACAAGGCTTCTACAAGCTCAGTATACGGGTAAACTCCAACAACTATTGGTTATGTCGCATACTGGCTCCTAGAACTGGTAAAAGGGCGGTCTCCACTCCATTGCTTGATTGAAAGTAGTCTCCAGGCAGCCTACTAGAGTCTTGCTTCCTCCACCGACTATTGAAGACTCCGATACGTGTGGCTGCACTTCGATAATACCTAGACCCACTCCCGGTTCAAACACACGGACGGAAGCGCATCGATCTGAGTTGGAACAACACATCTAGCCACACGCTGCTGGCGGCGGATTGTGATTTCGGCGTTGTCTCGATATCAAAGTCGGAGTGTGGAACCATTGCTGGATTGCTTAGGGCAGGTTCGGTCCGGTACGCTAAGATCCCACCAGCTGTAGTGAATTGATGCTAGTTCGGACTCAACCTTGGTACATACCAACACCACTTAGTCACTCGTCGCACTCGTCGAATGCGATATTACCCACATCTGAGCAGACACTCATCCTCACTGCACGCCTCGCGTACACGATAACTATCATGGCACCATCATACTCGACGTCCTATCTCGCAACGCTCCGGATACCACCGCGCCGCTTCGCAACCCAAGTTTTCTTCTCTGTGCTAGCGACCCTCATTCCCAGCCTCCTACAGAAATGGAACATCTTACTCCTCAGCGGACTCGTCGCCCTCGTCTGCGGCGCCTCCACCGATCTCGCCCTAACATATCTTAATCCTCTCGCCAAACCCCGAAGTCCACCATACTGCATCTCTCTCAGCATGTGTCTAGGACACCTCCACCAAGCCACCACAGCCCTCGGACAGCGCCTGCTCGACTCCAGTTCGGGCTTTTCGCAAACGCAACACGCAGCCGTCCACTTCTGCCTCGCCTTCTTCGTCATCTCAGAATTCGAATTCTACCGCGCATACACCGACTTCAAGAACTTCGAATCATATCTCGATGTGGTCAAGTACTTCCTCCTCGCAAACGTCGAGCCTAACCGCGTCTTCCCTATCTCTCGCGATCCATGGGGTTTTGGCTACATGACTTGCCTTGAGGGACCGGACTTCGAGGTATTCAGTAGGACTACCGGCTTGCACGTTGGTCAGTGGCTTCTCTTCTGGATTATTGGTGGGTTGGCAAATTTTCTGCTCAAGCGTGTGGTTGATCCAAGTTCGAGTGACGGGAAGGATCTTTTGTGCGCGGTGACGAGTGTGAATGTCTTGTTCACGACGGAGGATGCCTGCGCGCTGTTTTTGAATCTGTTACTGCTGAGGGTGGTGAGGCAGGGTAATCATGTGGGGTTTTGGGCCGTGGTTGGGATGGTGGAGTGGTGGGGGGCGAGGGCGGAAGCTTGTGACGAGTTGGCTGGATGTGCTGATGAGCGGGTAGTATGAGCAGAGACTATGCACTTTATGCGATTGAGCTGATGAGTACTTTCTTGTCCATTATGAACTTGTTTGCAAATATGCTTACTCTTTGACTAAACCATAAAATACACACTGGTGTTCGCAAATTCTCCGTGTCGCTTCATGCGGTTCTCCAATTTGTAGGTTATTTCCATCATGCTCCAAAAGGTTGCCCCAGGCTCGATCGCCAAGCACACTTTCTGCGAGATTTTCGACAGGTTTAACCTGCACTGGAAAAAATGTCACGTATGTGGCTGAGTATATGCACGAACCAACTTAGTAGCTTTGACAGCTTTGCCCCCTCTTCTAGACTTGAAACTCGACGACTCCTCCACCTCCACTGTGCTCAATCGGTAGAGGGAGAACTCTCAAGATGCCCAACTCCAGGCTAGCAAGACGGTAGATGTGCATCGCAAACCAACATTCAGCCGTGAAGCGACAGTCTCTCCTCTCCTCGATAAGGCTGCGGACTGTCAGGATGGACCCTGAGACTGGCACACGTTGCCAAACCCCATCAAATTCTCCATATATACCATTGTCTGAAGTTTAGTGGTTGATATTGTAAATGACGGTTGGTTCAATTTCCGTCATTGATAAAAATCTAGACTCAGCAGTGTTTGCGTCACTGACCCGAGTTCCAATATCTGGCCTTCAAGGCTCGGGCTATATCGACCATATGATGAACCTGCAAACGATGTATCTGAATTTGAGCTGCAGCAAAAGCGATTACAATGGTAGCTACATGCCTCTCAATACGTCTTATGTCACTAGCGAGTGGGAAAACAGCGCGTTCATCTGGTGGAAAGGCTCTGTTTTGGGTCCGGGTGATTCTCACACGTACAGAAGCAACATCTCATACGAGAACAGTTCTATGGAGGCCTTCAAATTTGGGTATGAAGAGAAAATAGGCCTACCTCTTGCGGTCGAGTGTTACGTTCGGACAACCTACGTTGAAGTTGAGGTTTCATGCTCTGACGCACTCAATTATCTAGTTACAAGAATATGGCGTTCTAGGCTTGATCATCTATCGCTCAACACAACCCAACTAGACGTCCAGACTGAGCCATATTACACTTGAGAATGACACTTCTTAGGTCGATTCCAACATCACCTTCGCTATCGTCGGGTCTGATCTTGCCTACGCTAACAACATGATTCTTGCTTATGTTCAAGGCCGACAGGCAAGACTCTAGCAGACTGAGGGGACCAGGAGCAGTGATATCGAAATCGTACAAGCACACAAAGACTAGATTGTCACCTTGTCCATAGCCTCTGTGAGTTTGATCATCGCAAGCTTGATTCCGCCCATTGTGCATCATTTTCTGGGGAAAGTTCCGGATGCTATGATGAACGTATCGAGCAGAGGCACAATTCATATATTGCATTACCAACGGGTGGAACTTCCATGGAAGCCTCAGATCGGGCTCGTGTATTGGAGAATTAACGCTACGCTTCGGAGATGTCGATGGAAAGAGTGATGTTGGCAGCCTAGCAATTGGGACTTTAGGTGATTCAAACATCACGCGAGTGAGGAATGGGCGCATCTACGGGTAGTACACTAAATCAAGTATTTTCTAGCCTATCTGTCGCACAATGTCTTAGTTCCAGACAATAAGTAAAGATGAAACGAGTGGCATCTACCCTGAAGCCTCGGCACTGCGTCTCAGTGGCACTGCAGGCAGGGATACGCACTTACCAAAGTTTGACTCATCCGGCAGTGCACAAACAGGATGTTGATGAGAGAAAAGATGCAGTGATGATCTATCGCCAGCGGAGTGCTACCAGTTGGGCGACATATGCAATTTTGAGAACACCATGATTCGCCGGTCTCAATGGAGACTGCGTTGAGTGGAAGACTGTGGCAATTGCAGGGTCACAAAGAGGTAGCTCACGTTCTGTCTAGACGTATTTGGAAGTGAACAATCAATCTTGCTAGACATACAAAGATAACGCCAAACTAAGGAACTGAATACTGTACAAAAAGTTCTTCCACGACATGACTGTATTATTTTCGGCCCCAGATGTCTTCCTCGCACTGGCAATTTCAGATGTCTTGGAGAGGCTAGCACTGGCAACCTGAACACCAGTGCTAGTGCTAGTGGTGGTAGTAGATGCGGACGTTTCGTTCTTCTCGGCCTGGAAGATATTGAGTAGTCCCTTCCCACCACAAGATATCTCCTCATTCCCACTACAGGGAATGTTGCAGTCAGTTTGATTCTTCGCCAACTCGCCGCGAATGGAACTACCGCACCAGCACTGGTTTCCTTCCTGCACACCCGCAAAGCTGTAAGCGTGAAGATAGCAACTGTTCTTACATGCCAGAATCGTCAGGAACGCGACTCCACCGATTGGGCTTATGTTCTGGTCAAGAAGTGGCAATTCGGTATCCTCAACATAGCAGCCCCTATCAGTCCAAGCAGTAGGAGAAGGACCCAACGTGAATGCGCTGGTTGTAGTGGTCGCGATTGTGGAGGAAGGAGTTGTTTGCTTCGGCGTATTGTTCAGTCTCTCCGCGGTGGCAATGCAGTATGATTGATAGTTCCATGGTTTGCAGTCGAGTCCAACGGAAGGGTTCCATTTGTGGAATTGCTCAGGCGTGATAGGGATCAAGTCGCGCACTGCGTCGCACGTTACGCCGTCGCCATTGTTGTACCATTCAACGCAATCCTTGGCGGTGTCTGGATCCCATTGGAGTTCCGGATAGCGGGTAGAGGTGACCTGGCGGGCAAGCACCACAAGAGAGAGGAAGGTAGAGGTCTTCATAGTAGAAGCTGGTGCTATCTAATTGAAGGAGGCAACAATGGAAAAGTCGCAACAGAGAATGAACGATGGGCAGTCAAAATGATAACACACTACACACGGGGATAGAAGGGGATATCTCCTCCCGTGCCAAGACGAGTTTGTAACTTTTGTTACTCGAGCTTTAGTCCAAATATAGCTCGTATCACGATGAGACTTCAAGATCCTTCTAGGGTCATGTCAACGGTACTCCACAAGAGCTCGTCCAAAGGTTGGACCTGTGTTTACGGGACAAGCGGTCAGCGTTATGACATACTAGGAAGGTCAAAAGTAGACGCGGCTCAGACAGGTAGAACAGATGTAGCTCGGCCTTTGCCAAGCATCAGGCCATCACACTAGACTTCTACCTAGGTCCTTGTCTTCGCCCTGGATTACATGCAGATACTGGTAGTGATTATTTGAGGCTCCCGTCATCCTGTCGATGCTTGATTTAACTCATACATATGTCATACGATTACGATACACTTCAGCACATGTTATAGTTGTTAAATACAAGGTTAGCGTAGATAGCTGAGTAAGCAGTAGATAAAGTATATAAGATATTCTACTGCTATCCTAGGTAGTTAGTTAATAAAGAATTATCTTTTTAATAGGTTATAAGCCTAGCGCTTTACTGCGCTTAATTACTCTAAATAAATTAATTAAGGACTTATTAGCTTACTACCTATATTCTCCTAATAAGTATATATATTATATAAGAAAACAGTATTACTAAGTAATTACTACTAAATACCTATTATTAAATAATAAGCTAAAGAGATAGCTAATACTATTAAATATTAATTTAAAAAGATTATACCTAAAAACATAATTAAAGCTATCCTAAATAGGTACTTAAAGCTACCTCTCTAAATCCTAAGACACGTTTACTCTATTAAAGGATATAAATAAAGAGAGTTATCTATTATAGATACTAGAAATAACCTTTATCTTTAGAAATATAAAATTAGCGTATATACTTAAAGTAAAGAGGTTAACTACTCCTATACCCTACGCTATAATTATATTAAGATTAGCATAACGTAAATAAATCCTCCTAGGTTTAATAATAGAAGTATAGCTTTATTAATAAAAAGTCTTATAAATTAAAAGTAGCTATAACTATGTTTAAATATATAAAAGACTTATATAATAATAGTTCCTAGGTACCTAGTACTATAGTTATTCTATCTATAAGTAGCTAAAATTTAAAGTATTATAACTAAATATCTAATAAATACTTAACTAACAATTAAAAGTTTAGGCTAGAAAAGGTAGATAATACCTAACTTAATACCTAACCTAAATAATTAATATTTATAGTTTTATTAATAATTATCTAAGAGATACTGTAGAGAAGTAAAGCTATTAAATTAAAGTTATAAAGGGCTTAAGTAAGACAGTAAATTAAGTAACTAAGATACTATTTTACTTAAATCCTTACTAGCTATAAATTAATAGAGCTAATTCTAAATAGTAGCCCCTACTAAGTATTTAAAAAATTTAGGAACTTTAACTACATAATTAATAACTTAATAATAATAATAACTAACTTTATAGCCTCTTAACTTTTTTTTTTTTACACAAATTTAAAATTATATTATAGTAGTAAACAGCTCTTATTTAGTTAAAAACGCTAGTACTACTGCTATTAAATATACGTAGTATATAAAAGTATACTATAATAATAGACCTTAGCTTATATATTAATAAACTACTAGAGCCTACGTAATATAAAATATAAATAAGTACCTTAAACTTTGCCCCTCTACTTAACTAATCTCTATCTAATAATAATAAATTACCTTCTTTAGATTATACTAATAGTACTAACACTAGGATAGAGACTTAATAAGCCTATAAGGCTTAAAAAGTATATAAATAAGTAACTTTATAATAGTAAAGATTACTACCTAATATTAATAATATATCTATAGTACTAATACTAGCTAATCTAATAGGTTCTGTAATAGTAGAACTAACTAATAATAAAAATACTAGCGCTAAAACAAGTACTATAAGGTTAGTCCTAGGGCTAGTTATAGCATAGCTAACCTTAGGTTAGGCTATTACAGCTAGGATATTTATAATAGAATAAGTTATTAAAATAGCTATTAGACTTATAAAGAATCTCTTAAGAAATTACCCTAATATAAATACAGTACTTAGGTTAATTACTTAGGAAGAGTAGCTAAAGTTAGAAAAACCTTAGAACTATAATAAATAGCGTAATAAATTTAAATTAATAGCTATTATATTAAGGTTCTAGTCTTTCTTTAAGCCCTAATTTAATTCTAAGAATAATATTACTAAGTACTACTCTAATAATATACTACTTGCCCTTAAACTACTATATAATACTCTTACACTAATAGTTTAATTAATAATTTAAGATTATAGTACGCTATAAGAAGCGTTTATACGCCTTAGCGTATATAAAGCCTCTAAGAGTGCCTATCTATATATTCTGTTTTAATAATTTCTAAAGTCTAACTTTATAAATTATAGCTTAGTTATATAATTTTAAGATAAGCTAAATATAATTTAGTAATACTTTTAATTAGTTAATAAAAACTATATTTTACCTTTATAGCTTATAAACCTCTAGTTTCTATATAACCTTAATAACTTCTATAATTACTAGATTAGCGTCCTGTATAATAACCTGTTAATTATTAACTTTAAAAATCTAAAGAACTTTAATAAACTTACTACTAATATTATTAGTAAAAAATAATAAAGACTTACTAAGGCTAGTATTAACTCTATTACTCTTACCTTATTTAGCTAATAATATTTATAGGGCTAGAGTAGAAGTAACCTAGAAGGTAGTAGTAAGAAATATACTTACTATACTAGCCCTTAGGCCTTAGAGTATATATATACTAAAGTACCTAAGAAAGTAATAAAAGGTTACTACTACTATTTCCCTAGAAATAAATAGCTATAATAGGCGTATTTTAATAAACTTAATAAGAGTAGCCGCTAAAAGGAAGCTAAATATAATTATACTAATATAATAACTATAGGTAATACTACGTAATAATAAATTAAAACTAAGCTCTTTACTTAGCTAATAGTAGTTATAAGAGTATATAGGCCTAAAGATAATTAACTTAATAAGGATATAATACCTATAAATATTATAGTACTAGCTATACTAAATAGCTACCTCTTAGAGTCTAACTAAGTACTAGATAGTAGAGTAAAAGCCTATTATACTAGCTTATCTAAATACTTTATAGGTAAAATATATAAAGTACTACCTAGTTAGCAGATTATTAGCGTAGGGGGGATAATTAATATTACCTATATTAGCACTATTTAAATACTAATTACCTTAACTAATAGTAATACTAAAGTTAGAAAGATATTTACTATTTAGAATATCTTATTTTTAGTAAAACTTCTATTTAACATTATCTTCTAACGCGCCTTAATAATCTTAGGTTAAGGTATATCTACTAATATAGCCTTCTTTACCTACAGCTATACTATAGAAATCTAAAGAATACCTACTAATAATATTATTATAGTAGGGTCTTGTTATAAAACAGATCTCTATACTCTTAATATTAATAATAAATAATATATAGGCCCCTAATACCTATA
Source organism: Dothidotthia symphoricarpi CBS 119687 (assembly GCF_010015815.1). Taxonomy (NCBI): domain Eukaryota; kingdom Fungi; phylum Ascomycota; class Dothideomycetes; order Pleosporales; family Dothidotthiaceae; genus Dothidotthia; species Dothidotthia symphoricarpi. Next base: position 235,218 of record NW_022985019.1, on the reverse strand, counting down.
TATTATAATAGTATTTAAATAGGATATCTCCCTAATAGTATAGTATAGATAACTTACCTACCTTAAAGAGTAATAACTTTAAAAACTCTTAGTTTTACTAGGGGTAAAGGTCTCTAGTAAACCTATAGATAAATATAATAATTACCTTTAGGTAGGCCTTCTATAATAAAACTTTTACTAGCTTATATAATAGGCTACTTAACTACTTAAATAACTATTCTTTAACCTCTTTAGCATAGTAACTACTATTAATAAAAGGGAGGTAAAGTATAAGGTAATAGGCCTTCTTATTACTAATAACTATTTAAGGTTTTACTAGGTTAAACTACTATTAACTAAGAATAAAGTAACTTAGTTCTTTATAGACTTTTAAAAATAGGCTAAAAATACTCTAAATACTAAAATTAGAATTTTATAAAATAATAATAGTAGTAAGTTTAGTAACTACTAATTTAACTAGATTTATATAATAAGTAGTATTAACTATAAACTAACAGTACCCTATAACCCTAAGTAGGATAGGGTATTAAAATAAGGTATAGGCTTAGTAGGTTTTACTATTTATATAATCCTTTACTACTTAAACTTATTAGAAATTTACTATAGTAAACTTCTTAAATTAATAGTACTACTTCTTAACCTTATACTAATATTAGCTAACCTAGGGTCTATAATGCTATATAAATAGCTCTAGTAAGAGCTACCTTCTATAGTATACTTATATATAATTAGCTATAAGTACTAGATACTAGTTCCTTAGCTAGCTATTAGGCTACTAAAACTAGATAATTATAGTAAGAAATACTATCTCTTAGGCTATACTATATATAAAACTAAAAACTACTACTATATATAGAATATAGACTAAAACCTAGTTTATAAAGCCTAGGATATACGCTTCTATAAAGAGATCTTTTTTAAATAAGCTCTTAACCTCTCCTTTATAGCTAGGGTACCTAAATCTATATTTTAAATAGTAAATAATAAAGCTACTACTACGCTTAAAGGAGAGATAACTAGTATACTTATAACTATACTAGTACTAGTTACCTATCTATTTCTTATAATAGCCTCTAGTAATATAGATCCTATATTTAGGATACTATCTAGGGTAGATCTTCTCCTAGATAAAGACTTTACTAAACTAATTAATAGTACTAACTTTAATATAATTATTACCTAGATTACTACTTTAGAATTCTTAGAATACTAGTAATCTATAAACTAGCTTACTCTTCTTAAATTATTAATACTAACTAGTAATAATAAACTAAAGATATATAAAGCTACTATTTTAAGCCTTAAAGCTTAATAATAGATCTTATTTATAGGTAAAGAGATATAATTCCTAATTAATAATAATACCTAGGATATAGTAAGTAAAGCCTAAATTAACAGCGTAGTACTTACTAGTAAGTATATCTATAAAATTAAAGTTAATACTAATAGAAAGCTAATTTAGTATAAATTTTACTAGGTTATTTATAGCTTTAAGTAGAAGAAAGGTATTAACTTTAATATATTATAGGTATTTCTATCTAAGCTCCTATCAGCCTACCTTTAGTAGACCTCTAGGCTAAGAGTATAAGGCCCTTAGAGCTCTAGTATATAGCACTTATAAATCCCTAAGGCTTACACCCTAAGGATTTATCTAATTTCTTAATAAATACCTATTTATCCTATATCTTAATTACCTATTTATAGTACTCTTATAATTTAAATCTTTTATACTCCTCCTTAGAAAGAGTAGTTAATTTAAGATAAATAAAAGCTATTTTCTTTAATAGAAAAATAATACCTCCTTAAAAAGAATAAAATATTATACTTAAGAAAGGCCTAATAGTATCCTTATTTAGGACTAAAAGTAACCTAGCCTTAAAGTAAGGCCTAGCTACCTACGTTAAAGATATAGAGAGCTTAGATAAAGAAGAAGAAACCTTTAAGTAAGAAGTAACTTACTTTCTAATAAAGAACTAGCTACTTAAGGAAATATATAAGAGCCCCTTAAAATAACCCTTAATTAAGGAAATAAGCTACGCACTTTCTTCTAAAATATAGCTAGAAAGTAGTATTAATAAAGTTTTAAAGGTAATCTACTAGTTTAGTATTTTATAACTTTCTTAAAAATTACTCTTAAGAGTCTATATATAAGTAGCCCTGCTAAGTAGTAAGTAGTATATTTAATTAATCTTAGATAGGCTCTTAGAAAAATAACTTTAAAGCGCTAGCTTAAAATATATTATAATTCTAAAAAGATACTTCTAAGTTACCTTATAGTACTTAGGCCTAGGATACTTTACTACCTTAGTAGAGCCTTTCTAGTTAATATCTAACATAGTAGAAAAGCTAATTAGGGTACTTAATATAGTAAACTCTAAGCCTAAATTAGGTATAGAATTCTGCATCTCTACTCCCTAATAAGTAGATTAGTAGGTTAAGAATATAGATATAGTATTTAAGTATACCTAGGTACTAGAGGACTCTATAACTAGAACTTACTAAGTAATAGGTACTATTTAATACAAAGTATACTAAGAATTAATCTAATAAAAGATTAATAAAAAGGTAATCTATACCTAAGCTAATATCTACGTAAAGGAGTAGAAGCTAGTATAAGACCTAGTCCTTATATAGTATAAAAACTACTTAAAGTTTTAGAACTTTAAGTAGTATACTAATAACTTAGTTAATATATTCTTACTATACCTAAACTATAGAGAATCTCTACTTTATTAAAGCTTCTTTAAGCTTATAGATAGTAGTATAGATAATAAGTTAAAGATCTTCTTAGTATAGGTAAAGGCTTTTAAGGCTTACTAATAAGAGATTTAGTATAATAAAGTATTAGAGACTATTACTAAATAGTTAAAGTTTAAGCAGGCTCTCTATAATATAGAGACTACTATAGGTATAAAAACAGAGTTAAAACTATTAGACTTTATAAAGCCTAAATAAATAGCTACCTCTCTAACTTAAGGTAGCTATAAGAAAAGATATAACTCTAAACTTTTAAAATAGTACTAGAACTAATCTACTAGTACTCTACTCTAGGCCTAGAACTAAAAGGGTAAGTAAGTAGTAAATACTAGTAATAATTAAAATAATAAAAGAAAGAGTTAGTAGAAACTAAATTAAAAAACTAATATTAACTAACCCTAAGACTTAAAGAGCTAAGGCCTAAGAAAAGAAAAGCTCTAATTATAAATCTTTCTTAATTACAGCTAGGGCTAGAGTTAAAAGGAAAATAAACCTATATTAAAGTTACTATAATTCTATAAGAGTCTAATAGGTCTATAATACTCCTCTATACGCTATATAACTTAGGTGTAGAGATTAATATTATTAACTAATATATAGTTAAGAAGAGGAATCTCCTCTATAGTCTATTTTATTAAAAGCTAGTAGTAAGCTTTATTAATAGTAACTATTTAAATATTCTTAAACTATATAAACTTATACTCTTATATAGTAATATAAGGAGAACTACTAAAGAAGTAAGCTCTTAGATATTCTAGGTAGTAAACTTTATAAGTTATAACTTTATACTAGGGTACTCTTAGCTATAAAAGGTAGATCTAAAGATCTACTTCTTAATAGGTAAGTTTAAATAGTAGGTAGATAATACTAATAGAATTTAGTTACTCTCTATAGAATAACTGCTAGATAATATAAGTCTAGAGGAAAGAGTATATATTCTCTACCCTAGTAATCTAGCGTATAAGCTCTTACCTAGTAGCTAGAAAGCTTTATATAAGAAACTTCTATAAAAAAACTCTAAAATACCTACGCCTATAAGTAAGGTATAACTAGGAGGAGATATAGTTTAAGATATAAAGTACTATTACTAAAAGGAGATCCTCTAGTTAAAGAATAAATTCTTAGAGATTATTAATTATTTTTACTACTATATATAGAACTATCTAGACTTAGCCTAGCTACTAGAAATAGTAGCCTATTAAATAGTTACTAATATATATAATAAAAACCCTAATTAGGCTAGACTACCTCTAGGTATAGCCTATATTCTAACTAATAATATTAAAATAGATACTCTATATCTAGTAGTTAAAGATAATACGCCTAATCTAAATAAATTAAAATTTATACTAAAAAAGCTATACTATAAGTAGCTTACGTTTAGTAAGTATTAAGTAGGTATACTTTAACCTAATAAAGAGTATAATTACCCTATTAACTTAGAGCTAAGGACTAAGGTCCTAAATCTCTTTATCTATAACTTCTTTAGCTATAAGCTAGAAATCCTATAGAACTACCTTAATATAGCCTAGAAGAAGGGATAAATCTATTTTAGTAAATTACCTATAGGTACTCTAATCCTCTTTATACTAAAAGCTAATAAGATAATAAGACTTTATATAAACTATTATAGACTAAATAAAGTTATAATTAAGAATTAATACTTTATTCTACTTATAGGTAAGATATTAGATTAATTATTAAAGGTAGTTATCTTTTCTAAGCTTAACCTTTACAAAGCCTATTATAGGCTATAGATTAGAAAAGGTAATAAGTAAAAGATAGCCTTTAAAATAAGGTATAGCTATTTTAAGTATCTAGTTATACTCTTTAGATTAGTAAACGCGCTAGTAATATTCTAATCCTATATTTATAGAGCCTTAGGTAGCCTAGTAGATTACACCTATATAGTATATCTAAATAATATCTTAATCTACTCTAAGAATAAGAAAGACTATAATACCTACATTAAGAAGATCCTTAATAGGCTTATTAAGTAGAGCTTATACTATAAGGTAAGTAAATATATCTTTTTAATAAAATCTATAGAGTTTCTAGGCTTTATTATTACCTCTAGTAGTATAGTTATAGACCTAGTAAGAGTATAAACTATTAGAGAGTAGCTAGAGCCTAAGAAATATAAAGACATCTAAGTATTCTTAGGTTTTATAAACTTCTATAAAAGATTTATTTATAACTACTCTAGTATTATACGCCTACTAGTAGACTATATAACAGCTACCTAGTTTCTAGTACTAGCCCCTACAGAAGCTAGTACAGATAGAAAAAGGAAGAAAAACCTAAAGAAGACTTAAAAGGGTCTAATAAAATAGTATTAACTATAAAGTTAGCCTAATAAGGTTTATAAGGCCTTTCTCTCTATCTAATTAAAGTTTATAGAAGCTCTTATACTTTAGTACTTTAATCTAGTAAAGCTAGTAATAGTCTTAACTAATATATTAGACTTTACTATAGTAGTAATCTTACTTTAGCCCTAAATATCTAAGCTAGTAACTAACCTTTATTAGAAACTAGTAGTATTCTAGAGCTATAAGTTTACTAGCCTATTAATTTAATAGTATATATATAATAAGAAGCTTTCTATAATTATAGAATTATTTAGGCAGTAGAAATACTACCTTAAATATACTCTATTAATAATCTAAGTTCTCTCTAATTATAATAACCTTTAGTATTTTATAACTATAAAGAAACTCTCCTCTAAATAAGTATATTAGGTAGAAAAGCTAGCTTAATTTAACTTTAAAGTTAAATATAAGCTAGGACTAAAAAACCTAGCTAATAGTTTCTTAAGATACCTTAACTATATATAGGGCCTTATAGTTAGAGAATAATAAGCACTTTATAATATAATACTGCTTATACTTTAACAGAAGCTTTAAATATAGACCCTTTAAAAGTCTAAGGCTTAACTAATTAATTAGGTAATTTTAGTAAAAGACTACCCTAGAAGTAGGCTAGTATAGCTTTATTAACCCTCTAAAATAGTCTTTAAATAGGAATTCTTTAATAGTAGTTTAGCTACTAGTAGTATACTGCTCTTAGCTCTTAACAGCTCTTCTATAGGCTATAATAGTTAGAGTTAATTTAAATTATTTAAAGCTTAGGGCTAGAACTTTAATATAGCTATAGTACTAAACTATAAGCTTAATAATTAGGTCCTAGCTCCTATATACCTTATAAATAAAGCTGTATAAGGAGAAAACGCTTATATACTAGAAATTCTAGAATAGCTCTTTAATTTTATTAGATAGGTTTAAGAATAGAATAAGGCCTATTCTATAAATAAAGTACTAGTAATATAGAGAGATAGTAGAGTAATTAAGAGTACTACCTTATAGAAAGTTAACCCTAGTAGTATCCTATATAAAAGTAGGAAAGTATAAATTCCTAATAATATTACCCTATACTAAAATATACTTATAAGGAACTATAATAATTCTATAAAGGGTTACTATAAAGTTAAAAAGACTAGAGATCTCCTTATAAAGAAGTATTACTAGCTATACCTTAAACTAGATATCTATAAATATATTAAAAGGTATACTACTTACTAGTTAAATAAGATTTAATAGTATAAGCTATAGGGGATACTAGTACCTCTTTTTATACCTAATATAGTGTAGTAATATTACTTTTTAGACTTTATTACTAACTTACCTAAGTTAAAAGATAACCTAGGGAATATATATAATTTAATTCTAGTATTAGTAGATAGGTTTAGTAAGTTTATTTACTACCTCTTTATAACTAAAATAATCTTATTCTAGAGAGTAGCTAAACTACTCTTTAAATAAGTATTCTTAAAATAAGGACTTCTAGATACGCTACTATTAGATTATAGCTTAGTATTTACTAGTTAATTCTAGTTAGATATATACTACTACCTTAAAATTAACTATTACCTAAGTATAGTATTCTACCCTTAAACTAATAGTTAGACTAAAAGGCTAAACTAAAAGCTTAAAATATACCTATATATCTATATAAACTATAAGCAGGATAACTAGGTCCTATTATTACTATATACTAAATATATATATAACTTTAAAGTATACTCTATATATAGAGAATACCCTATTAAGGTAGTATTTAGGTTAAACCTAAAAGGCTTTAATAGAATTCTAAATAAGTACTAGTTAAGGTAACCTTCTAAAGTCTAAAATAAGAATGTAAAGGCGCTAGAACTCTATTAGTAAGTTACTAGAAAACTTACTTAATAGTAAGAAATATAGAAAAGAGTAAAGTAAAGCCTTAAGTATACCTAAAAGAGTATAATAAAATAGTATAATACTAAGTACTCTAAGAAATACTATACTAAAGGTAAGTAGGTACTTTTCTAAGTAAAAAATATTACTACTAGGTAGCCTTTAAAGAAATTTAACGCTAGGTACCTTAGGCCCTTTATAATTATAAAGTGTATTAGGAAATTAGTCTATAAACTAGCACTACTACCCTCTATAGAGCGTATATATCTAGTATTTAATATATTATTACTTAAACTATAGTAAAAACTCCTTACTAAGAAGGGCTTCTAGCTAGGGCCTATATAACTTTTAAAGAATACTCTACCTAGAAATAGGTATAAAGTTAAAAGAATTATAAAATACTATAATACTGCTACTTAAGGGTAGAAGTATAGGGTAAAGTAGCTAGGTTAGTCTAATAAGAATACTACCTAAGAACTACTTAAGAATCTTAATTACTATAATAAGATTCTCTAAGACTATCTAGTAAACCTATAAGATATATCTTAAGGTACCTATAAGCTACCTAAGGGACGTAGGTAGAAGGTAAAGGTTCTACTAGATCTAGAAGTTAATAATCTACTAAAGTAGAAATAAGAATATCCTAGAAAGAATATCTAAAAGAAAGAAAAGAAAGAAAGCTAGAGCTATAGTATAGTAATTACCTCTAAAACTAAAATTATAAACTAGTATAAGATAATATAGGCCTTAGTAAAAATAGAAAATTAGAATTATTATTCCTTATACTATTTAAAGAAAGTAAAATATATATCTACTAAAGAAACCTTTATAGTTACCTATTAAAATACTATAAAGTTAGAACTAATACTACTAAGGTTATACTTAGCTATTAAAGAACTAAAAGAACTAGTAGTAGAAGCCTTTTTAGAAGTACTACTAGCTACCTTCTAACTAGGAGTATAAAGAGCTACTAAATAAAGACACTTTTAGAGTAATAATAAAAATAGAATTTTCTTTTTCTTAGTATTAGGAATATTAGTACTGTAGTAGTAGAAGCGCTAGTTAATATTCTTAAAAGTACTATTATATAGAAAGTAAGCCTCTATAGAAGTATAAATAATAATATTATTAGAATAATATAGGCTAGTAGTACTAAGACCTAACTAAGATAGATTAGTAATAAGAAGATACTAGAATAATAGTAAACTAACCTTATATTACTTTAAGTTATACTAAGTAGAAACTTAATAAGCCTAACTAAAAGCTATAGTAAAGAGACTACTATTAGTAATAATATAGTACTTAGTATAATTATACTTAAGGAAACTCTTATAATAAGCCTTAGTATAGGTATAAGTATTTACTTAGTTAGCCTATACCTAGTTATTTATAAAGAGTATATTAGAGTTAGTAGTAGATATAAAGCTAGTAAACTTCTAAGTCTTATATAAGGCGTACTTAAGGTAATAGTTAAGGATATTAATAGTATAATAGAACTTAGGCAGAATCTATTAGGGTTAGTAATAGATAAGGTATAAATAGAATAGAATAGGAAACTTACTTTAGTATAACCTCTAGTCTTAGTATTAGAATAACTACTATAAATACTCTAACTAGCCTTATATTTATAGTATAGCTTATTACTCTACTATAACTTAAAAAATAATATAATAGTACTATTAGAAAGGCGCTTTTAGGAGGTAGTAGTAAGGAAGTTAATATAGCTTATATACTAAAAGTAAGTAAAAGTAGGCTAAGAGGCTATACTAGTAGAGAGCTAGTAGATCTGCTTAGGTAGAGGCATATTACTAATATAGAAAGGCAGAAGTATAGTAAATTAATAAGAAGAAGGTTATTATAGTAATATTAAAGTTATAAGGTAATATATAGGTATTTTATACCTATCTAGTATACGTACGTAGGCCCTTTAGGACTACTATAATACTATACTACTTTACCTTACTTTATATATACTAATAACTATAAAAAGTTATTATAATATAAATAAATAATAAATGCTGCTTAAGATACTAGGATTATACTTAGTGAACTACTTATAAAGAGCTAATAGACTCCTATAGAGGAACTATAGTTATAAACTCTATAAAGAGTATAATAGGTACTAATACTAAAGTAAGTACTACCTATATAAGATAAACCTCTAAGGAGGCTACTAGTAATATACCTTATAAAAATAATACTAGTCTATAAATAATTACGTAAGCTAGTATAAACGCTAACTATAGTAATAAAGTAAGTAAATAATAAATTATTATAAGTAAACTCTATATTAAGCCCTTACTTTATATAATTATATATTATAAAGCCCCTAGAATAGGGCTAAAGAAGTAATAAAGCCTAATAAACTATCTATATAGTTAATAGGTACTTAATAAGGTAAAACTTATAAATATAAAGTTACTAATAATAACGTATAGTAAGTATAACTATACCCCTAAGGATTATAATCTAGAGATAATAGTAAATAGGACTCTCTATAGAGGCCTAGTAGTTACCTATAATAAACTAGGCTATACTTACTAAAGTTATAAAAACTTAGTAATAAGGATATAAGCCTAGTATAGTAGGCCTTTAGGCTAGATCTAAGGACTAGCTTAGAGAAAACTTAAATAATTTAGTACTAAATTTCTTTTAAACTATTTTTCCTTTATAGAAGGTTTTTACAGAGTTTAATTAAGGTAACTATATAAATTAAATACCTATTTATTTACTTTAAAAATTCTAGTAGTTTAGGATAAACTATAAAAAGAAAAGGAGCTCTGTTATAGGTATTTCTATCTAAGCTCCTGTTAGCCTACCTTTAGTAGACCTTTAGGCTAAGGGCGTAAGGCTCTTAGAGCTCTAGTATATAGCACTTATAAATCCCTAAGGCTTATACCCTAAGGATTTATCTAATCTCTTAATAAATACCTATTTATCCTATATCTTAATTACCTGTTTATAGTGCCCTTATACTTTAATAAAATATTTACTTTAATTATAAAGCCTATAAGCTATAAGGCACTTTTTATCCTAGCTTATATACTTAGGTAGTATATTAAATAAATAGATATTAAAACTACTTTCCTATATAGTAATATTAATACTAAAGTCTATATTAAGCTACCCTCTAACCTTAAGGAGAACTACCTACCTAGTTTAGCCTATTAGCTCTAAAAGGCGCTGTATAGGCTAAAATAGGTACTATAAATCTAGTATTAAACTTTAAAGGTAGCTCTTTTAGACCTAGGCTTTAAACTAATTATAAAGGATTACAGCGTATTTTTAAATAAAGACCTTAAAGTTCTAATTACTATTTATATTAATAACCTTCTTTTCTTTAGTAGGAATTAAACTACTATTAATAAAATTAAAACTAAACTTAGCTTCTACTTTAATATAACTAATCTTAGTCTAGTCTCTTACTATTTAGGGATTAAGATCTAGTATAAATAGTTCTTCTTTAGTAAATACTTAAAACTATTTCTTACCTAGGTAGTATATACCTACTAAATAGTTAAGTTAGCTAAGAAGTACCTCTCTAAGAAGCTAAAGAATATGCCTATTCCTATAAATACTAACTTAGTACTTATAGTAAATAATAAAAAGGCTACTAAAGATAATTAGTACTTCTATTAATCTTTTATAGAGTTACTAATATACCTTATACTTTACACTTACCTTAATATTACTTATATAGTCTTATAGCTTAGCTAGTTTATATCTAACCTCTTAAAGTAGTATTTAGACACTAGCCTCTAGGTAGTTTAATACCTATAGTAAACTATTATATAAAAACTTATAATTAACTCTAACTAGAAAGGTAACTTAATTAGGTTTACTAATTCTAACTAGGGTTAAGAAAAAGGCTACTAGTTAACTAGTAGCTATATATTTATACTTAATAGTACTATAGTAAGCTAAAGCTTAAAGTAGTAAACTACTATTACTCTTTCTAGCTATAAGGCTAAGTATATTACTAAATTAGAGGCTATAAAAGAGGCTATTTAGCTAGGGCACTTACTTAAGTTACTTAGTAGTATAATAGCAGGTAAGTACCTAGGCCTAGCTACTATAATAGTATATAGTAATAATAAAGAGGTACTTACCCTTATAAAGAACCTTATATTTTATTTAAAAATAAAGTATATAGATATTTACTACTACTTTATTTAAGAGATAGTAAAGTAAGGGCTAATAAACCTATAGTATATACCTACTAAATAAAATACAGCTAATAATATAATAAAGCTGCTTTAGGGACCTACCTTTATAGACTTTTAGTAATAACTAAAGATAAAGAAGGTATTTAAAGAAGGATAGCCTAGTAATATAGTATATAGGCTCTCTAAAATAAGCCTTAAATAAGTAAAGATTAAGGGAAAGCTACTAGTATAATAGTATATAGGCCTAGTGTTTATACTTACTATTTTTACTTACTATAAACCCTCTATTACTTATATTAGCATTTAAACTTTAGATTTCTTACTTTTAAACCCCCTATTACTTTATTTTAACTTAGTACTACGTTTACCTTATAGGGAAGTATTAAATATAAGGTTAGCGTAGATAGCTAAGTAAGCAGTAGATAAAGTATATAAGATATTCTACTGCTATCCTAGGTAGTTAGTTAATAAAGAATTATCTTTTTAACAATAGTAACATAACCATGTTCCACCCATTTCCCTGACTCCCAGCGGAGCTCCGTGCTCAAATATAGGTAATGACTGTCGAGCCGCATGTCATCGAGCTCCGCATCATTGGCGAAGACATTCCACCTGACCCTCCGATAAGGTGGTGGCGCTCAGTTACGCATAATTCCTAACGGAAGAACCCCATTTGCTTGCGTCAAGCCAATTGTGCGCATGATAGAGTGGCTTGAGTTTGAGTATGACAACTACGACGAGTTTCAGTTGCGCGGAGAAGCTGGACAACTTTTGAGCCTCATCAATTTAACGGAGATGCATGTAGTCCCTGTAAGGTTGATGGATTGAGGGACCGGCATGAATCTTCGGAAAACTACTGTTGGCCATATGGTAACGAAAATGTGTTAATGGTCCTTCCAGATGATTGCCAGATTATGAACATGATGGAACTAGACAACAGAAATGACCGACTGCTAGAGGAGGGATCCAGACAACTATATCCTGATGGCCCAACGACGTTTCAAGATAGTTATCTGGTTTGACCCTCTTGACTATGCTACTATGGTCGGAGATAGGAGTAGATTAAAAAGCACGCATTGATCTAAAATTCCTCTGGAAGATGACGTGAGTCCAGAGGTGGCTATTTCCATATATGAATTGCATCTTCCCAACCAGATTCAGCGCTGCAATCCAATGACTTCGGCGTTTTAACTAGGAACTAGGCAATGGGTTTATACAACGGCCCCGGAAGTACTGCTGGTCACCATCTTTTTCCGTAGTTGCGGACCAGCTCTTCACACCAAACCTACATTGCGGAGTAGTGCAACTAGTAGGGATTTCGCTGATATACGTGTCGCATCTGTCCAGATGTGGGATATAAACGAAGTAAACGCAGGTGTTTCGGCATCTGTTGCAACAATTCAATGGGTCCCCGTTAGCATCGCCTGAACCGGCAAGGAATACTTCTACGCCACCGAAGCTGGGCCTGCCCGTGAGAGCAAGTCTGTTTATATTGTCACAAAAGCCTGCGATAGCAGTCTCGGTGGCTATGATGCTTTCGGTGACAGTTGTCGATCCCATTTTGGTGGTAGTAGTTACGGTGTTGGTCACGTGCGCCGTAGTCGTGATCGAAGTAGTTGCCTGTAAGCAGATATCACTGGTAAGCGCATGTCTTGAGAACCACAATCGATCTGATCCTACGTACAACTCGAACGGTCTGTAGAGTAGAGACTTTTGTGACAGTCACAAAGGTTGTGACAGTGGCAGTGGCAGTGGCTGCAGCCTTGCTCGTAGTACTGTAGACTGTTGTCGTGCCGCACGTCGTTATTGATGTCAAGTAGCACGAACAATCCTTCGGAAGAGGACTCTGATTGTTTGAGCCGTAGCCGTAATCCCGGGGGATGATTGCAGCCGTTGTGCAAATAGATGCTTGCTCTTGATAAGGTGATGTCACAGTTGTGACGCCGGACGTAGTCGTAGTCACCTAGACAGATATTGAGATCAGCGGGTGCACCTATTGGCGGAAATATGATTGTTACTCACAGTATTGAGAAGGGTTGCCTATGTGTTCACAGTCGAGTCAGTTCACATTTGCGATCCCAATATCTCAACGTTACGTACCGTTGTGGTTGTGGTAGCCCGTTCAGTCGAAGTGGACGCGTCGACTTTGATAGTTGTAGATGTGGTCGTGCGAATCCTAAATCACATAAACTTGTGCAATTCGCAATTCGGAGAGCCGCACGTACAAGGAGTTGGTGAGTGTAGAAGTCACAGTGACAGTCTTCTTCACTACTGGTGCGGTCACCGTAGTCACCTTGGTGACAGTCTGGGAAGGTAGAGAACAAGTTGCAATCTGGAGTCGGCTTTTCGCTAACACAACGTTAGTTACCATAGACATCGTTATCGCAAATCAAAAACCTACAAATGAGTGAAGAACAGGCTTTGCTGGACGCAGTCGGCAAGTTGGAGCACGAAGTCGCCTTAATCCCACAGGTGAGACTACCAAGAGCAGTATCAGCTCCTGCAAGAAGCAGAGCGATGATCGTAACGGATGGACGCATTTTGTGCACAAGTGAGTGAGGGGTGCAAGAATGTCACAATTAACTAGATGGTTCGCGAGAATTCATTCTTGCGACAGACGGAGAAGTCCTGATATCTATGTCAATAGCCCCCTTTTCAAGCTTGAGCGGAAAGCTTCAAATCCGAATCAAGCATGTCAAGGTCGACGGAGCAATTGTGGCTGGCTGAATGGTGTTCCAGACGTAAGGGGAGGTTCTCACGCGCGAATGTAGTTACGAGCTAAGAAGGAAGAAGCCTAGGTGAGTCTAGTGCGTTTGCGCCTTAGATTCTTGGCAAACCCACTAAGCGTTTGCAGTGGTATTAGGGGTACTAGCCTCTCGCTACTCTTCCAACAGCTGACGGTAAGTTCATTGAGCAAAATCTACATGTTGTTGCGCTCTTTTCTGAGGAAACGAAGGAGGAAATAGTGCCGCGGGAATCTCGACGTGGTAATGTTAGTAATCCAATATTGACTCGCGCAGATCAGTTGTATGGTCTCTGGGCTCTACACAAAGACTAAGATCTGAACACGTCGCAGCCCTCCAGCCCAGAACATCGAAATTGGGGCGCCACAATCTCTCGAACCAGCTACAGCTCGTCGAATCACCAGCAATTGCATAGACTTTATGTTACGATTCACACTCTTAGGTGGGAAGAACTTCTCAACAAAATCTATTTTGCGGAAAACGATTCATTGCGTTGTGCTTCTACGATGTATGATAATACAGTTTCCTGACGAAAGCTGGGACAAACCCAAATCACACCACGTCGACACGTAGCCTTCGAGCTCTCAGGATCTCATGTTGGCTCATGTCCCAGTGTCAACTCCGCCGCCTGGCCCCACAACTCATCGTCATCGTCATCTTCTACATCACTTGAATCAACTGCCTCTAAACAACATGAACCACAGAACAACGCATGCTGAGAAACACATGTAGCAGTGATATCCGCATAAAGCGTCGCGGCAGTTGGCCGATCCTCCGCTTCTTCATCAAGCATAGCCCGAACCCATTTGAACACTGCATCGTCTTTTGCTGAGCCTTTGCCACGCAAGGTGCTAGCCCATTTTCCTAGATTCGATCCGTTTGCATGAAAGTGACGGCTCCCACTGCGCTCCGTAAAGAACTCACGCATTGCGTCTACTGTCTCTCCTTTGAGCACAGTCACCATTTCGAAGAAAACGCATCCCAGCGACCAGACATCCGCCGAGGAATTGCGCCTTTGGTAACGCATTACCTCGGGAGCAGCATAGATAAGTGTCTTTCCGGAATCCGCGGTTGTAGTGGATCGGGAGAGATGTTCCCAGTCGAGCGCGATACCAAAGTCTGTGAGGAAAACTTTATCACCCTTCACTAGTATGTTTTGTGGTTTGATGTCACGGTGACGAATCTTGATGCTGTGGATGTACTCTAACGCATTACTGAGGCAACCGAAAAAGCTCCGGAGAAGAGAGAGTTTGTCTGGTGAATCACGCGCCAGTTTATAATATTCGTATAGGTCGCACTGACCGACCGGGACCATGATGAGTGCGAAATATTTAGGGTCGGTGTAACTTTGTACCTTCACGGTGTCAACTTTGTTTGTGAACTTATGAAGTAGAGGCCTGCTTACCAATTCTATGCAGTGACGGTGTTGTACTCTTTTCAATACTCGTAGCTCAACAAGAAAGCTTTTGATAGCGTCTTGGCTCACACCCCTTCTTCGCCGAAAGAGCTTCCGAGCGTATTCACGACAGCTCACGGTACTCATGACTTTGTCGACTTGTCCGTGAGCTCCAGCTCCAAGCTTTGCGACAACTTGAAAGGGAAGGGGTTCACCCTGCCCGAAGTGGGTATGTGTACGATTGGAGTCTATTTCAAACAGCAATGACTTGGACAGAACCGCGTGCTGGTGTTCAAGAAAATGTGCTTTTGCCGTTGGCGACATTGCACTTGGCAGAGACATCTGCGTAAATGGAAACCAGATGTCTGTAATGCCTTGGTCGATGAAGAAGTCCAGCATATCCAGCTTATCGATCAAACGAAGAACGGTGTATAGTCGTGGAACCATGCTCCATGAAAGTCTGCCGACATTGGCCAGATAGGTAGACATACACACGAAGTCGGCATCTGTGTAAACAATGCTCTCTACCTTTGGCTTGGAGAACAGTTCCGACATGCCCCTCGCAGTAGATTGAGGTGTCTCCGAGCGAAGCGTGCTTGACTTGTTGGAAACATTTGAGACACTTGGTACTCGTGCAGGAGGCGAGCAGGGTTGTGAGAATATGTGGTCATTGTCGAGTGATGGTTGCGCAATATCTTGCATTTTCTCGACAGCTGTATCCACGGCAAGCTCCTCATTCCCTACGAGTGGTTCGAGATCGACCGTAATACCCACTGGCGACGACCCCAAACTGGATCGAACATCCAATTTCTTATCGCTTCTAGCCTCTGTAGCTGGAGGAGTACTCAAGTCGGTAGATGACGGAATCATTGAAGGCGAGCGCGCGTTACTCCGCTCCTCATCGTTCACCTCCGTTTCGGATTCTGTTTGCGATCTCACATCATCTGCGCCTGTCTTTTTTGGCTTTTCTGCCATGTTCACAAGGTGATCGAAAACTTCCTCCGTTTCCTTTTGCTCAGCCACGACAGGTCTCTGTTCGGTGCCTGAATCTACAGTAATTTCTGCGAATTCCTGCAATTGATGGAGTTTTGCTGTGTACTCCGAAAACGCGGCGTCATTGTTCTCATCGAGCCACACTAAGAGTCTGTTCGCCAGATGGACCTTTCGGCAGATGATGTCTGTCTGGGGTTGCGAGCCTAATCGATCTAGCAAAGCAAATACGTACCCTTCTGCTGCATTCTTCGCCTCTATACGTCTCTCTTCAGTCTCATCAGCGATGTTGAAGCCCGCAGCTTTCGCCTTCAATAGCACCAGGTCTTCCATTGACAGTCGATCAGTGTCCAGGCAAGGTACTTGTATTCTGACGCCGGTTGCTTTGTCCAGGACGTGGATCTCAAACTCGTTATCTTGATCACAGTCCACGGTTACCACCATCTGCGGGACGTTGTCCCAAAGATGTGAAAGAGGTACCACTGACTTTCCCAGACACATGTTATACATCGTGTGCGCGGACTCCCCTTCAAAAACTGACACAAAGAAGCTTTTGTTATTCTTGTCATCCTCTGTGAGAGTGAAGGTATCCGCCTTTTTTGTGGGAATGCTAGTATTCCGTTGGAGAAGTGGAGATATGATTCCCTCTCTTGTCCCAATACCAATCGTGAACGGCACGACATCAACAAGAAGCGTCTCGGCTGTGGATCGCGAGGAAAGGTCGCCGGACAGAATTGCCGCTTCGAATGCGACACCTCTCGCTGCAGTCTCGTCTGGATTGAGACACTTGGCAATATCCATGAAGTTTAACAATTCGGACACACGGTGTTGCAGCTGAGGTGTCCTCGAAGAGCCTCCAATTACGATCGCCACGTGGATCCTTGATTTCTCGATACCAGCGTCTTTCAATGCTTGCTTAATCGGCACAAGACAGGCTCGCAGAGGGTCGCTAAAACATTCTTCTAGGCTTTGCCGTGTGAGAGTCCAAACAAAATCGTGTCCGTCGCACAACTGGTCGATATATACAGTGGTCTGTGTCTGCGACGACAGCTCTTGTTTCGCCTTTTCACATGCAGTACGCAATCTACGAAGCGCTCGAGAATCTCTAGTGAGATCGGAGGATGTTTCACGTTTGAAGACATTGGCTGCATAGCGAACCAAGCAGGTATCAATATCATCTCCTCCTACATCGTTAGCTCCGGCGATGGCCTGAATCTCCACTACGCCATGTTCGAGGGTGGCGATAGCTACATCCATACTCCCGGCGCCGAAATCTGCAATTAAGATGTTTGTTTTATCAACCGGCTGCTGTTTTATCATGTAATCCAAACAAGCACCAACAGCGGAGCCGAGTAAGCGAAGGGGCTTGATGTCAGCTATCATGGCAGCATTGCTCACCGCATGACGTTGAATAGAACTGAACGAAGCTGGAACAGTGATGACTGCACTCATCGGATAGTTACCCAAGTAACGTTGGGCATCTCTTCTGACTCTACTCAGCAATATGGACAGCACCTCCATTGCGGTCATGGTCAGTACGCCGCCGCGGTGCTGAACAACAAACGTGGGACTACCGCTTGCATCTCGTGCAACTCGGAATGGAAAACCTTTGATCATCTGTTGGGTTTCGGGATCGTCGTATTTCCTTCCAATGAACCTGAGGGCACCAAAGAGGGTATTCGTCGGATTGGCGCTAGCCTGGTTCTTAGCTGCCGCTCCGATTAGGCGACCGGTCTTCGTGAAAGCAACATAACATGGCATGAATGACTGGCCCTCGTGTGGAACGATTTCGGCCCTGTCATTTCTGAAGACGGCGGTACAGATTCTTGCCGTTCCCAGATCGATCCCAATGCTATAGCCGGTACCATCTCCAAAACCGCTTGGCCCCATCCTGCTCGATGGGTTCCTGGATGGCAAATGACCGAGAACGATGCATTTACAAGATTCCGATTGACCAGGTTGTAAAAGACTTTGAGTTTAGCGAGCAGTGTGTGATGGACGTTGGTCATCAGCCTTAGGATCGCTGGCTTGCGATATTCTTCAAACCCAACAACGCGATGCCAGGTGACGTTGTTCGAAAGTGGACATCTGTAGCAGGCCGCAAGAATAAGGCGGCGCCCAATTTTGGTTTGGTATGACTTGATGGTGTGCTCTATATATTCTCGAAGGTCGTGATCGGGTGAGGGGCACCTGCCCGTCGAGGCGGCTGAGGCTCGCAGGGTCTAGCGTTGCCCCATCATTCCGTGAGGGGCGACTCGAGTCTTTTGCTACAATTACGTTGTTCCTTGTTTTTGATGGATGTCCTAAAGTCTCCATGAACTTGTAATAGTTCACGGCTTTTTGGAAATCTTCGTCGAAACAGCGGTTGAGTACAGAAATTATCATCGAAGTAAAGCACTGCCTTGAACAGACGTCATGGGGACAACATCGCGACGACAACAATAACATTGAAAAAGATATCGCACAGCACTGTTGACCGAGAAGATGTAACCCTTCATTCAATCTGTTGGCATAACAAAAGCCCCCGGGAAAGTGGCTTCAAGAGAAGCAACAGTTGTCGGCTCAATATACAGACAAGGCTGGATATTTAGTCACGTCATGCTCGTTGAGCGACTGACTTGTGATTGGACCCCCCAAGAGGTGGTACCCTGTGATCGTTTTGCACTTTCGACTTACGTTCAACCTGGCTCAGAACGCGCTTTTCTGGTGGGCTGATTCCGTTTCGACTTGACACAATACACGCTATAGTTGAGCTAACGTCTACAAGCTGTGACTATCATCGTTCATGGCGTGATGGCTATATTTCTTCTCCCTAGGCATGCCGGTTTACTCTGGTTTACACCTTTCCATGTCTCATTTCCGCTTCGAGCGGAAGGCGAGCGTTGTGATAACCAATAGCATTTGTGCAGACATGGAATGATAGGCTACTCAAGGCTGATGTATCCTGTTTTGTACCTACAGCATAACATACGCAAAAGCTTTGAGGGTCTCCTTGTCAATAGACAACCAACGGCAAGGCTTCACGTTCACTCAGCCCCATTTAGGTCATACACTGGATGATTAGTAATCAAGTGATACCATTGGTGAATTGTTCTTGCCATTTGACGCTCCACTGAACACCCCTCCGTTCTCTATTTAACAATCACAGAATCTCAAGTCCATTCGTCCACCTAACAACATGTCGACTCCCCGGCTATGTTCAATTCTTTTTTGGCTCTGCTGTGTGATACCCGTTCTTGGCACGAAGCCAAACTACATCATGTACCTCACAGGGTAAATCATTCCACTCTCAATTCTGCAATCTGTTCTAAATCTCTCCTAGCCAGCACAATGTCGTCCCTGAGCCTGCACTCATTTCGCAAGTGACACATGTCGCTCTGGCTTTCATGCAGTCTGGCATCTTCAACAATCCTGAGCAAAATGAGTGGCCACTCTTCACTACGGTCGAAGAAGTACGGTCCAAGTTCTCTGAGGGTACGGCTGTCATGATTGCGATTGGGGGATGGGGTGACACAGAAGGATTTTCCAAAGCAGCGAAGACGGAAGAAGGGAGGAGGAGGTTTGCGAGGAAGGTTGCCGAGATGGTTGAGCGGACAGGTGCAGATGGTATGTATTCCAGAATACCATCTTCTGCAGGGATTGCGCGTTGACATGTTGAGGGTAGGGGTAGATGTGGACTGGGAGTATCCGGGGTAAAACCACCCCATCCACGTTCACTACATCAACATCCTCCAAGCAACACCACTGACGCATCCCAGCGGCAACGGCGAGGACTATAAAACGCACCCCAACGCCGAGAAAACCTGGCAAATTACCGCCTACCCACAACTCCTCGCGGAAATCCGGGCTGCCATCGGGCCAGAGAAAATCATCTCCGCAGCTGTTCCCGGCCTGCCACGCGATATGCTAGCTTTCACCCCATCAACGATACCCAGCATCATGCAGTCGGTTGACTTCCTAAACGTCATGACATACGACCTGATGAACCGCCGCGATAACGTGACGAAACACCACACCGGCGTGCAGGCGTCGCGCGAAGCAATCACCGCATATGTCGAGTGCGGGGCGCCAGCTGAGAAGTTGAATCTAGGGTACGCGTTCTATGTGAAGTGGTTTCGCACGGCGGAAGGTGTTGATTGCGCGAAACAGCCCGTGGGATGCGCGACTGAACTTCTCGAGGACCCTGGAACTGGAGCAGATTTGGGCAAGACTGGCGGGTTCTCGTGGCACGATGAGGTTCCGTCGGAGTCGGCGACGTCTTTTGCGCGTGCGATGGAGCGTGGAATGTATGATGGGGTCGGTGGGGGACATTACTATTGGGATGAGGAGGAGCGGTTGTTTTGGTCGTGGGATACGTCGTTTGCGATGGAGAGGAAGACTGAGCTGCTGTGGGGGGAAAGAGCGCTTGGTGGTGTGTTTGCGTGGGGGTTGGGTGAGGATGCACCGAAGTTTGAGCATCTGGAGACATTGAATGATGTTGTTCGAGGTTTGACGAAGGGCGCGTTGAACGGGAAGGACCCTGAGAGGAATGAGCTCTAGGGGGTTGTGACTTCTGAGTAGCGACTTCTTTCCAGTTACGGAGGAAAAAACTCAAATGTTCAAATCCAGCTCTTCAAGTTGATATTAAATCTGCTTCAAGTAATTCTTCAAAATGCCTCACCTTCTCTCTCTTGACTTTGACATTTACGGTTGGAAGCAGAAGGCAATATCTTATACAAAGTTCAGTCTCTCATTTTCTTGTCAAAACAGCAGATGAACTAAACAAGAAACCAGTCGATGTATTCCGTTATTGTGTTGTAGTGGCTGATAGTTATACTTATGCATATCGTAAAGAGAGACAAGATGTGCATGTCGGTAGTAATTAAAGCTTTTGCCTGGAAGATGAGTAGTTGAAATTTGCCACAGTGGGTAGGCTCAACTGTTTTGATGGTTGAACACTGCGATTTTCGTCGTTGCTGCTGTACAGGCTGGAAGGTTGGTCTGGTTCAGTTGAGGCTACAATAGTCAGATGGACGAGCACGCATGTCAGACGAACTTCCTCAGTGCCCTTAGTAATTTGCACATTGACTGCACATTGACTGCACATCGCGTTTATGACGTTCTCGCACAGACGTTGATATTTAATGTCGACTTGGCAAGGGATGGCGAAGAAACGCAGAAGCTGCGGAACATGCAGCGCGTCGGAGCTACGAAGAGGCTAAACCCGAGCAATGACGATTAGTCAATGATAGCTTCGACCCATCTAAAAGTGCCTTCGCGTCGTCTTCCGAACGTCGCGCCTGATCTCGCCGTTCGACATCAACTTTCTGCTTTGCCTCTGTGACACAGAGACAGCATCGCATCGACACGATCAATGCAGGGCCAGCAGACTCCGTTCCTGTCCTTCACGCCGCTTGCCCAAGGCTATCTCACCGCATCCAAGCACGACCGGCAGCCACTATGCGGTAACAGCGAGGGTTGGGGGCCCATCAGCCCGATTCGTTATGACTTCACGCCATGTTTTCTCGATGTGTGGATAGCCGTCGTGGCCGTGTGGGGGATCGTGGGAGGTGCAGGCGCGTTGTGGTATCTGTTCAGGAAGTGTTCGCCCCAGCCGGTTAAGCGCAATTGGCATTTCTACGCAAAACTGGTACGCCATGTGTCCCGAACACGTTGAGAATGCTTCGTTTGTGTTGACAGCTGCTAATCATGTCCACGCTGATAGGCTACCCTCGCGGCTCTCATCGCCACAACTGCAGTGCAGGCAGCACTCCAGGTCCAATACCTCAAAGACGTCTGGGCTGGCGACTTCCGCTTCTGGACCTCTATTGCCACCATCTTGTCGCTCGGTGTCGTCTTCTACACGCAATATGTCGAGCACTCGAGGTCGCGCAACGCTAATTGCGTCGTGCTCTTCTTCTGGCTGTTTCTCCTCATCGCATACGCCGTCAAGCTCCGCTCGCTCATCGCGCAGAAACTGTACGAAGATCATGTGGCATATTTTGCAGTCTTCTGCGCCAGCGTAGGTCTGGCTGCCGTCGAGTTCGTCTTGGAATACTTTATTCAGAAGCGGCTAAGCGACTACGACGCCCTAGGAGACGACGATGAATGTCCCTACGAATACGCGGACGTCTTTTCCGTCTTGACTTTTGGCTGGATGACACCGTTGATGAAGCGTGGCTACAAGACCTTCCTCACCCAGGACAGTTTATGGAATCTTCGAAGACGCGACACGACAAGACACACTTCAGAGGCGTTTGAGGAGGCTTGGAAGATCGAGATGGAGAAGAAGCATCCGTCGTTGTGGCTGGCGTTTTTCCGTGCGTTCGGTGGTCCGTACTTCAGAGGCGCTGCCATCAAGACCGTGAGCGACGTCTTGAACTTCGCGCAGCCGCAACTATTGAGACTTCTGATCAATTTCGTCGATTCCTACCGTACTGGTCATCCTCAGCCTGTAGTGCGCGGTGCCGCTATTGCACTTGCCATGTTTTCTGTATCAGTTTCCCAAACTATGTTTCTTCACCAATATTTCCAACGTTCTTTCGAGACTGGCATGCGCATCAAGTCCTCCTTGACCGCTGCCATCTACTCCAAATCGACGCGTTTGTCAAATGAGGGTCGAGCATCCAAGTCGACTGGTGACATCGTCAACTACATGGCTGTAGATACGCAGCGACTTCAGGATCTCGCTCAGTATGGTCAGCAGCTTTGGTCTGCTCCATTCCAAATCGTCCTGTGCATGCTATCATTGTACCAGTTGGTTGGCTACAGCTGTTTTGCAGGTGTGGCTGCCATGTTCGTCATGATACCTGTCAACGGAGTAATTGCGCGATGGATGAAGACGCTGCAAAAAGAGCAGATGACGAACAAGGACGCACGTACAAAGTTGATCTCCGAGATTCTCAACAACATGAAATCGATCAAGCTATATGCTTGGACTACAGCGTTCGCCACCCGCCTGAACCACATTCGAAACGATCAAGAACTGAAGACGCTTCGCAAAATCGGAGCCACCCAAGCCATCTCCACGTTCACATGGTCCACAACTCCATTCCTTGTGTCCTGTTCGACTTTCGGTGTCTTCGTTTGGACACAGAACCGTGCGTTAACTACTGATATCGTCTTTCCTGCTCTCACGCTTTTCAATCTGTTAACGTTCCCTTTGGCCGTTCTGCCCATGGTCATTACAGCGATTGTGGAGGCCAGTGTTGCTGTGGGTCGCATCACCAGCTACTTAACCGCCGACGAGCTCCAAGAAAATGCCGTTATCCACGAAGAGGCTGTGGAAGACAATGGCGATGAATCGGTTCGCATCCGCGACGCCAGCTTTACCTGGAACAGGAACGACGAGCGTGGTACTCTACACGACATCAACTTCTCTGCTCACAAGGGAGAGCTTGCGTGCATTGTTGGCCGTGTGGGTGCTGGAAAGTCATCGCTTTTGCAATCAGTACTAGGCGACATATGGAAGCTAAAGGGGGAAGTCGTTCTTCGAGGCAAGACCGCTTACGTTCCGCAATCTGCCTGGGTAATGAATGCGTCTGTCCGCGAAAACATCGTTTTTGGTCACCGCTGGGATCCTCATTTTTACGACAAGACTGTCAAAGCATGCGCGCTGCGCGACGACTTTTTGCAACTTCCTGATGGCGACCAGACAGAGGTCGGCGAACGTGGAATCTCTCTATCTGGTGGACAAAAGGCTCGGCTTACCCTTGCTCGAGCTGTGTATGCTCGCGCAGATGTCTATCTTCTCGACGATTGTTTGTCCGCTGTCGATCAGCATGTTGGAAGGCATCTGATCGACAATGTTCTTGGACCTAAGGGCCTCCTGGCCGGCAAGACGAGGATTCTCGCGACTAACTCCATACCCGTATTGATGGAAGCTGACATGATCTTACTGCTTCGTGAGGGTAAGGTTCTTGAGAGAGGCAGTTACGACCAACTTATGGCAATGAAGGGGGAGATTTCAAACTTGATCAAGGCATCCTTGAACGAGGACCAGGACGAAACTAACAATAGCCACGCATCGGAAAGCGTCATGAGTGACGAGGGATCTACAGTGTACGGCGGAAGCCCGGCTTCGGAAGACGATGAGCAAGACCAGGCCGAAGTTGAAGCTGCGCAAGAGGGCGCTGCTACTCTTGCGCCGTTGAGACCCGGTAACGGGACGGCTCGCAAACACAGCTTCAACACTCTTCGCCGTGCCAGTACTGCTAGTTTCAACGGAGCTCGTGGCAAACTCACTGATGAGGAAGGGGGTGGATTGAAAAGCAAGCAGTCTAAAGAATTTTCTGAGCAGGGCAAAGTCAAATGGTCCGTGTACGGAGAATATGCAAAGACGAGCAACCTTGCAGCTGTCGCGATCTATCTCATACTGTTGCTTGGAGCACAGACAAGTTCTATCGGTGAGTGACACGATTAACTCGTCGCGGTTTCTTCTCTTTGGAGTAAACGCTAACATCCTGCAGGAGCGAGCGTTTGGCTAAAGAACTGGTCTGAAGTTAATCAACGGTATGGCGGCAACCCACATGTCGGCAAGTACATCGGTATCTACTTCGCTTTTGGTGTTGGATCTTCTGCTTTGGTTGTGGTGCAGACGCTGATCTTGTGGATCTTCTGTTCGATCGAGGTAAGCATGCGACCACACCCCTGACATCGCATTCATCAGGATCGTGCAATGCTGACCTGACATCTCAGGCCAGTCGGAAGTTACACGAGCGGATGGCCTTTGCCATGTTCCGCTCACCGATGAGCTTCTTTGAGACGACTCCTGCAGGACGTATCCTGAATAGGTTCTCAAGGTACGTTTTAAACATGTCTGGTAACGGGCATTTCTCGCGAGACCCACCCACCAAAACGTCTCCCGCAAACGGTCATCCCGAGCCTCCTCCTTGGCCTATCCTGGGCGGAAATTTTATCCCTGCTAACGTCTTTTTCCAGCGATATCTACAAGGTAGATGAGGTTTTAGCGTGAGTGAAACCCCCATGCGACTCATGTGTGAACGAAAACACTAACGCAATCAGCCGTACTTTCAACATGCTCTTCGTCAACACCGCCAGAGGTATGCACTCCCCCATGTCGCTTGGCTGTGTAACATTTGACTGACCGACCGGATCGTTAGCCGGTTTCACCCTCGTTGTTATATCCGCATCTACCCCGGTCTTCGTTGCGCTCATCCTGCCGCTAGGCGCGCTTTACCTTTACATCCAGAGATACTACTTGCGAACATCGCGGGAGCTGAAGCGTCTCGATAGTGTCAGTCGTAGTCCTATCTATGCGCATTTCCAGGAGTCGCTGAGTGGTATGAGCACAATCCGTGCCTACAGCCAACAGAAGCGCTTCGAACTGGAAAATGAGTGGAGAGTAGATGCTAATCTGAGAGCCTACTATCCGTCTATCAGCGCCAATCGATGGCTTGCTGTGCGATTAGAGTTTATCGGCTCTGTCATCATTCTGGCATCTGCCGGCTTCTCCATCATATCCGTGGCGAGCCACAGTAATATTTCAGCGGGCATGGTTGGTCTTGCGATGTCTTATGCGCTTCAGATCACACAGAGCCTCAACTGGATTGTCCGACAAACCGTCGAGGTGGAGACAAACATCGTATCGGTGGAACGTGTACTTGAGTATGCTGCTCTACCTAGTGAAGCGCCAGATGTCATCTCCAAGAATCGGCCACCGATTAGCTGGCCATCTCAGGGCGGTGTGTCGTTCAACAACTACAGTACCCGATACCGGGCAGGTCTCAGTTTGGTGCTCAAGAATATCAACCTCCAGATCAAGCCCAATGAAAAGATTGGGGTTGTTGGTCGCACGGGCGCAGGCAAGAGCTCGCTCACTCTGGCACTGTTCCGCATCATCGAACCCGCCGAAGGATCCGTGAGCATTGACAACCTGAATACGAGTTCAATCGGTCTTCTTGATCTTCGTAGACGACTAGCCATCATTCCTCAAGATGCTGCGCTCTTCGCGGGTACCGTGCGAGACAATCTTGACCCGGGTCACGTTCATGACGACACAGAGTTGTGGAGCGTTTTAGGTATGCAACTCGTACTTTTTCCTGTTGTGTAACTATCGCTAACCATTCCAAAGATCACGCTCGTCTCAAAGACCACGTTTCAGGTATGCCAGGAAAGTTGGATGCCCAGGTTCATGAAGGAGGTCAGTCATGCGTCCCCATTTTCCGTTGCGATTTCCTGGCGATAAACTGACAGTCGACAAGGGTCCAACCTCAGCGCTGGACAGCGGCAGCTCGTTTCGCTCGCGCGTGCTCTTCTTGCTCCCAGCAACATCTTGGTTTTGGACGAGGCTACGGTATGTCATTTCCGCCAATTATGTTCGATCTTAACGTCGGTGTGCACTCGTGCTAACACTTGCTTCTGCAGGCTGCCGTCGATGTCGAGACCGATGCCATGCTACAGACGACACTACGTAGCAGCATGTTCCGAAACCGCACTATCATCACTATTGCGCATAGGATCAACACTATTCTTGACTCTGACCGCATTATTGTGCTAGACAAGGGCACGGTCGCTGAATTTGATTCGCCTGCAGAGTTAGTAAGAAGGAAGGGCTTGTTCTATGAGCTGGTGAAGGAGGCAAATTTGCTGAACTCGCTTGACATATCGCAGTCGTAGGTTCTGTAAGAATTGCGTCGTGGAGTGGTGGGCCATGTGAACGATGGGTCGATACTTGCGTGAAGAAAGGGGAGGGTGGAGATGTTCCTCGCCTAGGCTTGCGGTAAGCCTGCAAGGCGTGTTCACCGCCTGCATGGCTTAGAGATGGCGCAGAAATTGCAGATGTGGCGCCGTAGTGTCGAAATCGGACCGTTCGGTGTGCTACTCCCCCCACGACGATGCTATATGTTGTATAAGCGATTGTTGCACGGGAGGGTACGACAAGGCTGCTTGGTTCGTTACGGCCGAAGGAATAGATTGAAAGGATGACTGGCTTGTATATAGATAAAATGTATTCGAAACTGCAACTCGTTAATCCCTTTTTTCACTTCGTCAATCCCAATGGGTGGAGATGCACCGGACTCTGCTCCACATTAACGCATACAGACACGCTAGGCCGCCGACTCAACCGCAGCGGTCGATATCTAGAACATCTCGCCAACTAGCCTGTATACGCATGCCCACACTATACAGTTGCCAAGTAATTGCCTGCATCAGCCGTCCGCAAAACATGTACGTAACCCCCTGTCTGCATGCGGGATTGCTGTACGTGATTCTGAAAGCGGGTGGCCTAGCAAGGATATACCCGTCCCACCCCGCGAGCAACAGGTTTAGCCCACGCAACACCCCAACGCATGGAGGTAGCCACCATTACTGACGCATTTTCGCGCTCCTTCTCGGTTGCCGCTCGGGCGAACGCATGGCCAACAATGCACAGAATAAAACTCGTGCGACACATACATACCAGTGCCAGTACACCGACCGGACGCAGTGTCAGCAGCACAGCAGCAGCAGCTGCGTGGGGTGAAGCGGTGGAGAAGAGCGTACGGCCGCAAGACGGCGCACGCTACGTGCATTTTTACACACTGTGGGCATGCACGGTGGTCGCTGACGCGAGCCAGCCGTTGCAGATGCGAGATTACATACCCACCGTCAACTTTTGTTGGTTGGACGCAAGCAAGTATCCAAGTTGGGCCGTCGGATCAGTCTCTCGCCTGGGCAGGCGAGGCGGGGCGAGGGAACGAGATATCCGCCCGTACGTAGGCAGCCAAACTACTGCGCGATGGAAACGCGATGGTGACGAGATGAGACGAGATCACGCCGAGATGAGATTGGATGGGAGGGGGGAGGGGGGGGAGCGGGAGCGATCGTTGTTTCTCATCTGCGTTTATCGGTCTACCGCTGACCGGGGTTTTGGTCGCGAAGAAAAAAGGTCGATGTGATTGTGGGTGCATGGTGGGGCCAATCAGCGGGGATGGACAGTTGGTCAGAGGGGATGCGGCGTAATGGGTATGTAATGATGGGATTTGGAGACTGGCGCGGCTTGCGAATTTAAAGAGGCTGGTACATATGGGAGAGCGCGCTGCGCTGTTAGTTGTAGTGAGAGGCCGATGAGGGACTGGTCGGGGTACCCAGTCTTGTCCAGAGATGGCGACATGAAATCCGCGCAATGCTGTAAGAGGTAGCAAGGAACATCCTGCTTCACACGTCGCCGACGTTGGAAGCCAGTATCGATACTTTTCGGCGCAGCAAAAAGGGCTGGTAATTGCTTGCTTGCCTGCCTTGCTTGGTAGTGGTGTTTTGCGCTTTTTCGTCTCGCATCGATGTGTCCTCAAGATGAATCTCCTCCCCACTCCCCCAGGGGTTGCATATCCCGATTTAGGTTGTACGGCCCACATCAACGTCAGATTGGTGTGTGATCACCGGGCGGCGGTTAGGAAGGATGGTTCCGGACGGGGCACGCCATGTGGCGCCACATGTCCAAATCTCTGCAAGGCGATGCTAGCGTATGTACTGCTACCCGCTCACTTTCTCATCGCGAGGAAAACCGGATACTGGACGCCAGATGTGGTTACAACCTGGCGGGGAGCACAGCTCGCGGATACGGGAACATGCCTGGATCCTGGATCTTGGAGACCGTTTGAGGCTTTCCGCCTCGACGGCTGTTGTCGATGCTTCCGCGCTGCACGGTTCGGGGGTCCATCGGTCAGTGTTTGCTGTCAGGAAGAGAAAAAATAGCTGTTGTCCCTGGTCGCTCAACGGGTATGTACTTGGAAACAAAGATGAGGGTGCTGCAACACCGTCTTTTAGACGAGATGGATAAGAAGACCTTAGGTATACATAAGGTGTCAAGTCCAAGTCTATACAACCCGGTACTATCGTACCTATCCTTCCTGTTAACCCGTTCCCTTAGCAGTTGAACCCTGGGTTAGTTGCTTGTTTGAGGCTCCGCTTTACCTCGTGACATCTAAGATCGGCACTGACCTTGAATGGGCGTTTGTGTTACAACTCCATTACACCTCGTTGAGCTTGCTTTGGCTAGCGCCACCGACGTCTCGTACCTTTTTGGGCTGTGGCGGATCCGTCAACTGCTCCAGAACACTTGGAAATACCTTACCCTTCTAAATCCATCAGGGACGGAATTCGAGCACTGGAACCACGGTCTATTCTTGCTTTTGCGGATTCGATTCAATTTATTTCCGGGTCCCGGGAACACTGCTCGTTCAGGTAAGCACACTCTGTGCGGGAAGTGTAGGGTGCGGTCAATGGACCGTCCTCACGATTACCATGCATGCGCATGACGAACGGCTGCCCTGCCCATCGATCAGACCACCTGAGGGAATATACCTTTTGCTTTTGCTGACCGTCGTAAGGAGCAAGTGCAGCGACTACCTTACTCAACCCCGTTTCCAGAACCCAGAAACCAGAAACGAGAAACCAGCAGGGTCTCTGTATGCAGTCAGCTGTTTGAGAAGCAGATTTGCTCATTAATTCGCAATCTGCGGCTGCATCTGTTACTCGGAAAACTGTCGGTAGTTGGAGCCTTATCCAATGGCCAAGTTCAAGGCTGCAGGCCCACTGGGCGTTTCGAAGGACCGATCACTTGGTCCGTCTGGGCATTGGATGGACGCACAAATAAACGACTTCGGAGAGGATCCTTTTGTGTTGACAGAAGACGGCGACTTCAGCTCAGAGTCTAAGGTGCGTGGTGCGTTTTTCTTGTTCAGATGTCGTTAGACTAGGCTTCGTCCCCCGCGCTGCCGAAGCGCGTCCGCCAGTGTTAGCGTGTGCGGCTACCCCAACCGTCGGGACGGTAGCGTTTTCACTGGTCATGGCAACCGAGCTTTTCATATGTGCCCCCATATCACCCACAGTTTGGCTGACATACGATGCAGCATACACCAACCGAAACCATGATCAAAGACGTTGTGCAATGCAATGAGATTGCTCTTCCCACACCTATTGCTTCAAGAATGCCGCTTGGCAAGATTATCACCGCCGATGGCCGGGAGCACGCTGTCTACCAGCCCATTCCTGGCTTTGAACACCTGTTCAAGCCGCAGCAGCAGCACTTCCAGGGGATTGAAGACTCGCGAAAGACGACTCCAGCACCGCGTAGGCCAATCAAGACGCAGACAACAAGTCAAGTATTGTCACACAACACTCTCAACGACCATTCTCACAACATCAACCAAGAGCAGGATGCGTCTGATGAGAGCACGCACAAGTCGACAACCAAAAACCTGTCTTCTCCCAGGAATCCCAAGTCAAAATCTCTCAAGAGAAGTCGATCTGTTGCCGACGAAACGTCTCGCCCTCGTCCAGTAGTGCGTGACGAGAGTGAGGAAGAAGATGACAGCCAAAATCTCATCGCCACAAGCGAGGAGTCGTACACATTCTACATTGGTGACTTTGAGAAGCTCAAGCAATTTCTACGACGCCGCTTTGACGAACTGACGATGAAGCCTCTGCGCGGCATCATCACGCAGTGGATCAAGCAGTTGGAGCCGAGGCGTCTAGGTGCATACGGCAGGTACCACAAGAAGCTTCCATCCGAGGAGGCGGACGAGATGACGCCGCCTTGGTGGCCACGTCATGTGCACTACAACGAACCTTCGCATCTCGCCAAAACAGGTGAGTCACGTTGTCTGCATTCAGCATTATTTCACAGCTCACACAATTTGCAGACCTCTTGACCCTTGCCGTGGACGTCATGCTTCTTCACCGCCGTATTGACGAAGTCAAGCGTAAGGGCTCCTGGATTGCAAAGCTGCGCCAAGTGGCTCTGTACAACATCGAGACTACGCCATCCGAGCACTTCTCGTCATCAAAGGGGTCTAATTTCAGTGATCTAATGCGGGATCGCGCGCTGAAGAGCATCCTGCCTAGTCTCTTTGATGTGGCCTCGTCGTACGAAGAGCATCTCGCCATGTACGATCTGTACGAGGGCGCCGACGGCACAGATCCTGGGACGGGCAAGTACCACACCTGGCAGCCGATTTCACGACCACCCCGACGACCTGCGCGGATGAAGCGCCGTCGTGTCGACAGAGCGAGCCCCATGCTACGGACAGAGTCGAGCAACAACGCTTCTGCAGATGATACCGAGCCCGATGACACGATGGTGAATATGTCTCGTCGCGCTTCGTCGACGCAGTCAATAACTATCAAGGCCGGGACTTGCACACCGCCAATCCAGTCGAATGTGGCAAGTCCGCAACAACAGCCGTGGAAAGTCGGATCGCCCGTTGCTGTCGCAGCACAACCAGTGTCTGCTCCTTCCCAGCCGCAACAGAACTACTACCTGACTGGGCCCATGCCAACACCCAGCTCGTCATTTGACGATGTGAAAGGCGGCAACCATACCATACCCAGCCAGCACGAAACGTACCCGCGATCCACCATGACATCGTTCAGTCAGCCCATGCAGTACACGAGTAGTCACGCCAACTACAACACCCATCTATACCAGCCTCTCACTAGCACAAGTTCGTTCTCGCACTCAGCGCCATCATCGTTCGCTCCCCTCCCTGCACCGGATCTCGTCAATTCCTTCCAGATGGCCATGTTCGACGGTCCATACTCGACGCAAGTCCACCAGGCGTCGTTCTTACCACCAATCGGTCAGAGCAATACCCATGGATACCCGTACGAGTATGACACGATGTTCACACCCACAACTATGAACATGACGGTGTCGCCGACGGACGTCCACACGGGGTTTCACGGCCTGCCTATGGACTATAACACTAATGGCCGGGGATCGTTACATCACTGAACTCGTGCCTTGTGTTGCGCTTGTTGTTTTAGATTGTATTTCCTACTCTGTATCTCTCATATCTTCGCATCGCACTTGCACCAACGCAAGACGCCAGCCAGCCATGCATCTCTTTCACCATATTCAATGTCCAGCGTTCTCGTCTGGCGTTCCAGCACTGCACCTTAAACCTCATACCAACCAACCAACCAACCCACCCATCCACCACAGGGGCAGCGTTTGCTTCGGCATTCTTCCTGGAACGTCTTCTCCTTTGCCATTCATTCCATTTGTTTTATCCAGTTTCATTATTTGCTTCCTATTTTTTCATACGCGCGCTTACTTGCTTGCTTACTTATTTCATCCATCTATCTTTTCAACAACGATTTTGCATCTCGCACGCTACGCTACGCGATATACCCTCACGACACGATGTTACGCCGCTTCACGAACCGCATTTGCAAATGACAACTATCACAACAACGACGACGAGATTAACACGACAAGGAAAAATCATGGCGACACGGGTGTGTCGCTTAATGGGGAGTTTTGGGAGTGAGGTATTGGGGGTTTGGGAAGGGGGGGTTGGGGGGTGTATAAAATGGTGTGTGTGGTAATGCGGAGAGGATGGCTGTATATGTTATCTCTTCGTGGAGAGGAGAGGGGATGAATGGGATGGTGATGGTGATGAGGATGATGATGAGAGGAGAAAAGAAAAGACACAACGTGTCCAATACTACTAATCACCTATTTCGGTTTTGTCAATGTTATCTGCTTTGTTTGAACAAATTCCAACTTTCTCTCTTTGCACAGATTCCAACCTGCAATGGTGATGTGATGCAAGTGATGAACATGAGAGTCCAGTCGGCGAGTCGGCGAAAAACGAAGCCAACGCCAAGCCACCAAGCCACGTGTACTAGCGCGCCCGCGTCTTCTTTGAAGCTCGCAGCTCTCTTGTCCCCGTCTCGCGCGCGCCAGCGACCATCGACTCTTCTGTCGCCGTCTCCCCCGTCGCCGTTCATCTCCACACCACATTACACCACACGTCCCTCTACACGTGCACCCTCCATTCTACACGCCATCCCAGCACAAACGCGCGATATTCACAACGCGAAAGCACATTTTCGAGACACCGACATCGATAACACCGCATGAACACGCCGCACCCTGACTAGCGTCGCGATCTATGTCGTCAGCTCCGCGCGGCGGCAGAGGCGGCGATGCAGGGCGCGGCCGGGGTAGAGGCGGTAATGCGCCGCGTGGGCGGGGCAGGGGGAATGGCGCGTTTGGACAGCCGGGCGGTGGGGAGGGTAAGCCTGCGCAACAAGGTTTTTCGCGTGGTGGGCGCGGGAATCAGGGCGTGCCGAGGGGGCCCCGGGGAGGATTCGGTGGGCGTGGTGGGATGAATGCTGCAAGAGGAAATGCGACGTGAGTGCCCTTTTCTGGCTGAAGAACGTGTGGAACGCATGGGGGGTGGTGGTGTGCGTGTCCATGTGGGGGAGGCGTTGGGTGGAATTGGTAGTGATGGCAGTGGTGGATGTGCTGGGTGTAGACCAGGAGTGCCGCTCGCGGCCTGTTCTGACTGAAGATTTAGGAATGTTGCAAACCAGACTAGCCAGGCCCATGCGTGGAACTCGACTCCCCATCCCGAGAAGGACTACCAGGCGCGACTCGACTTTGTGAGTGGCCGCACATATGGTTTGGTAGATAAGCGCTGACGTGCGCAGATCAGGAAAAGGCGCACCCTCGACCGCCAGCGATTCCAGAAGGAGGGCCGCATGAACCCAGATGGCCAGATGAAGCTCAGCGAGTCGGTCAAGCTGTATGGCGATTGTACCGATATGTGTCCCGAGTTTGAGCGTGTGCGCCGCATAGTAGAGCTGGATGTCAAGGCGCCGGAATGTGTATGTATAGCGACTACTCTGCGACTTCGCCTACTAACTTGCCCAGACACCCGAAACCGAATACCTCCCGCGAAAAGAACGCATACCGGATGAATCGCGCATGGTCAAGGCTTATGCGCGCTCCGCAGCCGGCATGGACGTCGAGCTGATCTCGGAGATCCGGTCGCCCGCCACATGTCTGGTGAGTGCACCACGCGCAACACATCCCAATGCCTGGTTAATCCGCGACAGAAAACAATCGACCATCTCATGCAGCGCCTCGACACGGCCGACTTTGACCATCTGCACAGCTGGATATGGGACCGCACCCGCGCCGTGCGCAAAGACCTGCGCACCCAGCGCATCGAGAAGCGCCCCGACATCAACATCCTCCTCACCTGTCTCGAACGCAGCGCGCGCTTCCTGCTGCTCTCCATGCACCATATGGCGCAGAGCCCCAAGGAGAGTTACACGTACCAGCAGGATATGGAGCAGTTCAACCAGACGCTGATGTCGCTGAAGGAGCGATACACCGATAATAGACGTGCGGGCATACCTTCAGATAACGAAGCGGAGTTCTGGGCCTACAGACTGATCCTGGCCTCGCTCTTTGCAAACACTCAGCTTGAGAGCGAGTTACACAGTCTGCCCAGCGATCTGCGACATAACAACCGGGTCAAGACGGCCATTGAGATTGGCCAGGCGCTCAAGTCGGTCCTCTTCAAGCGCACGGAGAGCAAGTTCATCCAGGCCCAGGCGAATTGGAAGAGATTCTGGGAACTCGTCAAATCGTCCAGAGTCTCCTACCTCATGGCCTGTGCGGCGGAAGTCTCCTTCCAGCGCGTGCGACACGTCGTGCTGGACACCATATGGCGCGCCTATCGCCGCGGCAATTCCAAAGCTGTAGGCATTGTTGTGGATGACTGGACGACCGACAAGCTGAAATACGTGCTTGGCCTGGACACGGATCGTGAAGCCGTCGAGCTATGCGAGGCCTTTGGCTTCACGTTCAGCCGCAACGACGAGGGACACACGTATCTCGACATCATCGCCATGGGCTACGGACAGGGTCCACTGCGAACGCCAGCCGATGCAAGCCCGCAGATCTTCTCCGCGGATATCGTCGAGTCCAAGCGTTTTGGGCGCGCACTATCGGCAGTCATCTCGGGCATGTCGGTGCAGGAAGCGCGGAGGAATGGGCTGGTGTTTGAATCGGATTCCGCTATGCAGGTTGAGGATGAGATGGAAGATGAAACTTCTTTGTTTGTTCCTGACACGACGACTGCGAAATCGAATGGCTTCTTTCCGGCGGCGAACGGTGCGGCGAATCTCAGTGCTTTTGCGCCGTCTTTTAGTCCGGCGAGCACTCCTGCGACTACTCCGGCCGCGAGCTTTGCGTCGGGCAATCCGTTCGCGCAGGCGGTATCGCAGACTCAGCCGAATCAGGTTTCTGCAAGTCCTTTCTCGTCGGCCGTTCAGCCTGGGCTGTTTGATGCGGCCAAAACGCCAATTCAGTTCGCGCCTAATAGTACGCAGAACACTAACCCTTTTGCCAAATTCGCTTCTGCGGCTGCTTCGAAGCCTGAATCGTCAACTCCAGCGACGTCTTTTTCAAATGAAGCGACGGCGACGCCGTCGTTTTCGTTTGCGAACGCTGCGAAAACAGAACAACCTACAGCTACTTCCGCTTCCCAACCACCAGCTTCATTCGGTTTCTCCAACAATCTTGCGAATGGAGGCGCGGCTCAGAACGCTACGAAGTCGCCGTTTTCGTTTGCTACGACAACGACTGCACCAGCTCCCGCAGCTGAAGCGGCGAAGTCTTCATTCTCTTTTACGCCTGCAACATCGCCAACACCAACACCAGCAGCCCCGGTTGCTCAGGACGAGGAGAAGCAGAAGGCGGAAGAAGAGCAGCGCAAAGCTTTGGCGCTCCAACAACAGCAAGCAGCAGAGGAACAGCAGCGCGTACAAGCCGAACAGGAGCGGCAAGCTCAGGAGGCGGAACAACGCCGGATTGAGAACCAGCGACGTCAACAACAACTCGACGAGGAACGAAGAGTGAAAGAGGAACGAGAGCGAGTCATTCGCGAAGAGCAACGTCTTGCACAGAAAGAGGAGGAACGACTAACAAAGGCGCGGGAACGTGAAACAGCATATAATACACTAACAATGAACATCTTGTTCGATCCGGATGAAGGACTAATGTACCAGTTTCTTGAGAACGCGGTGGACAATGTTACTCGCGATGTCCTGCTGCAGGTTCAGAGGGAGAAGGCGACGGCGCTGGGCGAGGAATTTAACCAGCGCAAGCAATTGGGATTCAAGCGGGCTGTTATGGCTCATTGGATTGCACAGTTGGAGAAGAAACATCGAGCGAGACAGGCGAGAGATAGGAGGAGGAGACTGAAGGAGTTGAGGGCGCAGATGGCGAATGAGGAAGAAGGGGGTGCACCGGCTACGATGAACGGTCACGCGACGAGTGAACCGACCTTCAAAAAGCCAGCGACGCCCAACTCAAGACGCGCTAGACGCACGGAAGAACGGCGGTCTAGTCAGGCACCAGAACCAATCGAACAACCGGCACAAGTACAGGTACAAGCGTGGCCGCCACGAAACATCCCCCGACAGGCGCCATCCGTACAAACCCCAGCCACCTCCGTCAACGGCACCGCCTCGCTCTCCGGCTACTCCGAAGCCTACGAAAAATCCACCGTCCCCTCCGACCGAACGGAAACAGACTGGTTCAAACTGCGCGCCCTGGGCATCGACCCGAGCAAATACCGCAAGCGAAGCTTCGGCTCTAGTTCAGGCGAGGAAGAGAGGCAAGAAGTCAAACCAGACCCCAAGCGCCCGCGCAGAACACCACCCATCGCCTCCCCAGCTCCCTCCCCTTCCCCAACACCAACCATCACAGACGACCCGCTCGCGCGCTTCCGCGCACTACAACACGCGCTGCACAACTCCGCGTCATCTGCGCAGTCTGTGAATGGGACGGCGTCTTTCAACGGCCGCTCATCTCTAAACGTAAACGGAAACGGAAACGGAAAAGCAAGCCAGCTCATCGCCCAGGCAAAACAACTCCTCGCCACCCCCAAACAACCCCCAACCCACGACTTCGGCCGCAGCGTGCCCAACCTCAGCCTCTCGCGCCAATCTGCATTCAACAGGAGCACCGCAACCACAGGCCCCAACACAACAGACCGCCCCGCCTACTGGGCACGAACAAGCCGTTTCGTCCCCCAGCATCTGTACGGCAAGGGCCCCGACGCGATCCGCAGGTATCGCGACCAGTATGCGCCTGCGGCTGGCGGTCGTAATGAGCCGATGGCGATTAGTTCGCCTGCGTCTGCGAGGAACTCGGGGGTGCAGGGGATGAGTAGTCCGATTCCCACGCAGATGAGCTATTTTCCGCTGCAGACGCAGACGCAATATGGGGATGGGGAGCCGGAGGTACAACAAGGAGGGGATGTGTACAGTGAACTCGACGACTCGGACGACGACGTACCGGAACCAGAGGTTGTACACGCGCAAGTCCTCGACTCCTCGGACGACGAAGAAGAAGAATCCGAAGAAGAAGAAGACGATGCCTTCGACGCCGACGAAGACGAAGACGCCGTATCCTTTGACGAAGACGAAGACCTAGATGAAGACGAAGACGAGGAAATGCCCTCCGACCAAGCCGCCGACTGGGACGACGAAGAAGACGATTCTACCCCGCATTTCGCACAGCCGGCGCAGGGCTTGGGCCTGGGCTTTGGCTTTGGTGGTCAGGCACAGCAGGGGTTTTCGTTCGTGGGGCAGGCGCAGGGACAGGGACAGGGACAGATGGGGGGGACGCAGGATGATGCTATTGAACTTAGTGATTAGTTGTCTGGAGTTTTTTTGGTGTTGGGCTGAGGATGGGGGGAGGGGGCATAGCGTGGGCGTTTGTTTGTTTTGATATGGGGTGTTTGACGGACTGGGTATGGCTGGTTGGGTTGAGTGGGTGGGGAAGTGAATTGGAATGTTGGAGGGGAAGTTTTTCAGGACTGTTTCTCTTTTCTTGGGTTGTCGTGCTGGGCTGTGATGATTGCGGGTTCTAAGCACCTCACTTGTTCAATTGCTTCCCGTCTATCCCATCCCTCCCTACCCACTCATCCGTCCATACCTTCCATCCATCCATTCATCCAAGCAGTCATGTACCACCACCCCTTCGCACGACGATTTCCCCCAAGACTGCAGAGGTTACCTTCAAGTAAAGAATGTGCCTCTTAGTCGTTTCTCGTGTAGGCAGTAATCTGGCATAACTTCTCTGCGTGAGTTTGTAGCTATTGCTGTTCTTACCGGTAGTATATAGGAGCTTAGAGTACTAGTAGCGTGCTTGGATGTCTGTGGTGTATATTCTTGTATTGTATTGTGCTAAGCTGTGCTAAAAAAGGGGTTTGCCTACCTGTGATTAGATTTAGAGTCGGAGATGGGTGTGCAGCACGTCTAGCGTAGCGTACCACGGGTTGTTATACCACGCCCTGGAAGGAGAAAAATGGCACAACTTTCTGATGTGTCTTCAAGTCTTCCTCCTACATAGACAACAATTCTACAGCCACGCTACGTAAGAAGAGGACTAAAGAACTGAAATTGAGCAAGAGCATAAGGTGATATGAAATACTATAATTTCCTGAGTTCTTTAGACCTATTGTGGTAGAGTTGTAATCTTAATGTTCTTGTTCTTGTTGTCTTGCTGACAACATTAGGAAACTGAGCTGTTTTTTCTTGTATAGAGGGTGAGACGACAACCTAGTCAGAAAAAGCTAGACATTTTTGAGATGACTAGATAATCAATGCGTGTAGTAGTAACCAATCTCAGAACCGTCCAGTTTATCATGCTGGGGGGTGAGACGATAACGGGGATTAGGTAATGCACCAAACCACTGAGAATGCAGCACTACTTTTTTTAGTGTGAATCACGACTTTCTGCACCCGCAATGGATTGTGATTGTGATAGAATGTGTATTATCTACCTATACACAAATCTCCCATTATGGTGTTGAACGTCTCAGGATTCTGTTGTTCGCGCTGGGGCTAACATCACGTGATTCGTATCGTCGCCTGGCGACACTGTGGTATACCGTAAAACACTGCTCTTTCGATTACTGCTAGCAAGAGGGGCGTAACAGTTGAAAATTAGCACAGCCTCACTGAATGGCTAGACATGGCTCTGACTGCGGGGAAAAGTGGGAAATTCTGGGACCGTTATCCTTTACTTGGCTTAGTACCCGTGTTGAGCCTCACACCCCGCCCTGCTAGTAGTAAACGAAAGAGCAGGAGTTTTACGGTAAACTTGTTTAATCCGTAGATAGCCAGACAGGCTGTAGCGAAGCGAGTCCTTCTGTGAGTACAACGTACGGGGGGTGTATTTCCAAGGTGGATCGGGGAGGGGGTGGCTGGACGCTGCATCTCTTGTTCGTTACATACAATGACGTAATCAAGTTGATTTGACTGCAGGAAATCTTAGCTGTGACTGCTAGCTTGAATATGCAGGCTCCACCTTGAATATACACCTACCGTACGTTGTAGTAAAATCTGCACAGCCACTCTGCGCCACTATATATATCCAACCAATGGTTGTTGCTTCAATTCAACCCATGTCTATGGTATTGCTACGCGCCCAGATTCGCTGCGCCCAAAGACTGTCAGACGCGCATAAGGCTTGTGGCTGAGCACAGCCTTACGCGCCCATCAACTACCTGCTCGCAGCCTGCTTGATGTGCTTCATGCGTGTGCACAACAGGGACGTCTACTGCTGCCCCGCAACTTTCACCTCTGCCCGCCTGTGGGGACACAATGCGCCTTCTTAAACGTCTCCCAGCAGGCGACGGCTTCGAGCTGACGTCTTTCAGCGACGACCTCGCTCCTCCGTACGCCATCCTCTCACACACCTGGACGGACGGTCAGGAAGTCACCTATAATGAGCTGTTGGCGGGAACAGGCGCAGATAAGCCCGGCTATGCTAAGATCCGCTTCTGCGGCGAGCGAGCTACAGCGGATAGCCTCGAGTACTTCTGGGTGGACACGTGCTGCATCGACAAGTCCACGAACAACGAGCTGAACACAGCGATCAACTCCATGTTCCGCTGGTACCAGGGCGCAGCGAAGTGCTATGTATACCTGACAGACGTCCCAGTGCCGGAGGAGGTCACCAACCCTGAGGCCTTCCCCATATCGTGGCAACAAGCTTTTCAGCGCAGCCGGTGGTTTACACGAGGCTGGACGCTGCAAGAGCTACTAGCGCCAGCCAGCGTCGAGTTCTTCTCCCAGGACGGCAAGCGGCTAGGCAGCAGGATCTCGCTAGAGCAGGAGATACACAGCGTCACTGGCATACCTGTCGAGGCGTTAAGGGGTCATAGGCTCACCGAGTTCAGTGTCGACAAGCGGATGAGCTGGGCGGCGAAACGCACAACGACGCTGAAGGAAGATAAAGTGTACTGTTTGCTAGGGATCTTTGGGGTATTCCTGCCGCTTTTATATGGGGAGGGAGAGGAGTATGCGACGCAGCGGCTCAAGGAGGAGATACAGAAGCGGCAGCAAGGACGGGAGAACGTAGATGTGCAGGACCTGTCCGGTGTGTATTGGGTCTGGCTATGATAGCATCGCACTGCACGGACCAGGTTGGTTGGTTGGTTGGTTCATTTATAAGCTTTACAGAGGCTAAAGGCTACGTAGCTAGGGTGTAGGATCCTTAGTAAATACTAGCTTGCTAGCAAATACTAAAGTGCCCCTAGGTCTAACCCTAGGAGCCCCTATATTTACCTAACTACCTACCTATTATTTCCTTACTAGCCCTTTAAGGCTAGCTTAGAAAGATAAGTAGAATAAGTTATACTATACTGCTAGCTACTTCTAAATATTATTCCTAAAAATATTACTTCCTTACTTATATATACTCTTATTACTTATACTGCTTTAGCATTTACTATTTCTTTTAGAAGAATAAAACTAATTATCCTACTACTAGTTAGAGAGCTAAACTCTTTTTATCTTAGCTTAAGTAACTAATAGTATACTCTTTCTTATTTCTTAGAGCTTAGAGGGTGTAGTTATAGTTAAAGTACCTAAAGTAGCTTATTAGCTACTCTTCCTTATTAAAAAATTATTAATAAATAAGTAAAATTTAAATCTACTTAGTAGACTAAAGAAGTAGGTTTATACTATCTTCTTTTTTTTAATATACTTAGGTGTATAAGCTAGTTCTACTTACTATTAAAGCCTACCTATTTATTTAGTAAACTATAATAAAGGAAAGTAGTACCTTTAGGTATTATTAACTTTTTAAAGTATAGACTATTTAATAGCTAAGGCGTTAATATACTAGAACTAATAAAGTATACAGCTCTTTAGTACTAGTAAGGTAGTATATCTAGCTATATCTAAAGTTCTTAGAAGTTCTTTTATACTTATTAGCTTATAACCTACCTAAGCCTATATTTTATTATAATCTCTACTTAAGGCTAGGTAAATAAATAAAATATAGTAGATAGTTTAGCGTTTATTATTCTAGTATAGGTTATAAATAGGTAATTCTACTTTACTTATCTAAAGTTAATATATAGTATTATTAAGGCTTATATAGCCTGTAAAGAGGCCTATAATAATAGAGGTAAGAGAGTAGAAGATATTCTAGTATTATTTAAGTATCTTAAAGTCTAAGTTAAAGATAATTACTTATAGTTATTTTCTACTCTAGCTTACTATCTATTTACTATTTTATTAGATTAGGGTATTTTATTCTAGTTAAAGTAAACTAAATAATTTTAAGAGCCTAGCTTATAACTATTAAAGTATAGGTATTTAAGGAAGCTTAGTTTTATAAATAGCTTACTATTTTATTCTTTCTTTCTTAGGCTACTACTCTATTACACGTTTTATAGTATTATTAGTAGCTTTATTTCCTAGAATTTCTTTATAGCTTAAAATCTAGTAAACTTTAATTAGATATAGAAACTATCTATATAGGTTATAGAAGTATTTAATAAATTATTAGCTGCTATTTGCTATAGGTTTACTAATAGCCTAAACTAGTCTATAGTTATCTATATATATAATAGTTAATTATATTAATTTAAGCTTAATAATAGCCTTTATTACTAAGGTAAGAGCGTAAGCCTTACTATTATATACTAAGTATTCTTCTTTATTACTTAGGTAGGCTTAATATTTAGCTCTTATAGCTAGATAAACTACTACTACTCTAATCTTTTAGTTAATACTAGAGCTATTAGAGTACTAGTAGACTTAAAAGAGTTTATAGGTATCCTAATAGTACTTATAGGCTACTTCTTTTATTTCTAGGTAAACTATTTATAGGTAGTATTTCTATAGCTTATTTATAAAAGGTCTATTTAGTTTAATATATTAATAGGCTTAGGCTCTTATTCTTTATTTTAAAGTAATAATATAAGTAGCTAAGAGACTTAGGTATTTAGCTTTAATATCTATATAGAAAATAAGCTACTTACTATAAGGTTTAGTAGCTATTTAAAGTAGATTTTTAGTAGTAAGTTTATCTAAGTATTCTTTAGCTAGAAGTAAAGTAGTAAAGACTTTAGTAACTTCTTTAGGTATATTTTACTAACTACCTATAATCTAATTAGTAGTATTTTATTATATACTATTTAATCTTATTATAGCCTTACTTAGGTTCTTTATAGCCTTTAGGTTAGAGTTACTTTAGTACTAAACTAAGGCTATAGCTATATATTTTAATATAGTATAGGCTTTATAGGCTTTACGCCTAGCTTAGATACTAATACTTTAGGTTAACTTACCTAGTACCTAGATAGCTAGTAGTAAGGTTTTAATCTTTATAGTTACTGTAGTAGTATATAGAGTAAATATAAGTATAAAGTCTAAAAGGACTTTTAAAATCTTAATTATACTAGTTTTAGCTAGTTTAATATATTATTTTATAAAAGTTATACCTAGATCTAGATTATAAGGTTTAGAATAGAGCTAGTATAAGTATAGTAGTTAAAATTTAGTAGAATTAAACTTATAACTATATTAAGCAGCCTATAAGGTATATTTAAAGCCCTTCTCTTTAAGGATTTTATATATCTATTCTATAGTTTTACCTACTATAAATAGAGTAATATTATTAATCTAGCTAGTAGTAAAGAGTTATTAAGGGTTAAATAGAATAGGTTTCTACTCTATCTTTACTAAGTCTATGTTAAAGATAATAAAAAGTAATAAAAATAAAAAAGATTCTTAAGAAATCTTTATATTAATAGCTTTTAGTTTACCTATACTTTTAAAAAGATATATTTATATACTATACCCTATTAAAAAAGAGGCTATAATTCCTATTTATTACCTTTTTAGATGTTATTTTAATATATTATAAAGAAGTCTTAGATAGAAAACATAGTTAAAAGCTCTTATAATATCTATAAATACTATAGTTACTAATAGCTCTTAATTTTAGGCTTTATATACTTATTCTACTATATTATAGAGATAGTCCTCTATATTACAGCCTTTTCTACCCCTATAATAGTAGTT
Organism: Dothidotthia symphoricarpi CBS 119687; assembly: GCF_010015815.1. Lineage (NCBI taxonomy): Eukaryota > Fungi > Ascomycota > Dothideomycetes > Pleosporales > Dothidotthiaceae > Dothidotthia > Dothidotthia symphoricarpi. The sequence goes on along the minus strand of NW_022985019.1, from coordinate 191,819 downwards.
AGAGATAGTAAGTTTTAATTTAATTAGAAATTAGAGTTTTTAGGCTAAAATAGCTTTAAGGTATTTACCTATAGTACTTAGTAGTATAATTAGCTAATAAAAAGTAACTATATTCTCTAGTTTCTCTAGTTTCTATAGTAGAACTATAATAGAAAGTTTAAAAACAGAGAAGTAGTACTCTAAAGTAGTTATAGTATTAAAAATCTATATAAGCTATTAAATAAGCCTAGAGTTATAATCTTAACTAGCTAGTTTAAAGATTTCCTAGAAGATACTATCTTCTCTAAGAGCCTTTTAGAAAGTACTTTAAAGAATTATTATTTAAATCTTATTAGTAGTAATATAGTATAATTTATAAAGAGGAGAGTAAGATCCTAAGTTAATTATAAAGTTATAAAGGTTATTAGTTTTTTAAGAGAAAAACTTAGCTCTTAAAGCTTTAGCTTACTTTAATTCTTCTACTTTTTATTCTTTAATTATAAAGGCTAGCAACCTTTTCTCTTTAAGCTTTAGCTTATTTTAGTATTTTTAAATAGTAACTACCTTCTATAGGTCTTTAGTATTATTAGCTCTTTTAATATCTTTTTAAAAAGACTCTTATTTTTAATACTTATAGCTAGATTTCTATAGCTTAACTAACTAGGCTATAGTTTTACTATAGCCTAGGCCTTTCTTACTTTAGCGCTAGTAGCGTATTTTCCTTTTTACCTTCTTTCTAAGATTATTTAGTTATTCTAGGAAATTAGGTTAAGAAAACTATAAGTTAATAACCTTTTAGGGCGTAGTAAATTTAATAGCCTTTTATAGCTAAGTAAGTAGGCGTATAGTATATTCTTTAAAAGAGTTAATATCTAAAATAGTTAGTTCTTAGCTTTAATATAGGTAGGATTCTAGGAATTCTATTAATTTAGTAGTATTAGTCTTATTCTATATAAATTTCTTAAAGAGAGGCGTCTTTTTAGAGGCATAATCTTAGATAGTAGTATAAATAAATAGGTAGTCTAAGAAGTAATTAGCTTTTTCTATAGTTTTATAGCTAGATATATAATAAATAAGTATTATTAAAATAAAGACTAGGTTAATTATTAAAAGTTACTAGAATTAACTATCTAGTTATTACAAGAAATATATTAAAGTACTAGAGAGTAGTATTTAGATAAGTAAATAACTTATAGAGATTTAGAAGAGTATCTTCTTTACTAAATTACTTAGGCGCCTAGTATCTTATTTATACTAATAGGTATTAAAATCTCTAGCTATTAGTAGTTCTACTTATAGTTTAGCTAAGTAAAGTTTAAAGATAAAAGTATCTAGGTCTCTTAAAACTATAGTTAAGTTAGTATTAGAAATATAGTTATAGATATTAACTAATAGAATATTAGTTTCTTTATTAGTTATTAGAAAAATTACTAAAAGGTTAGTACTCTTTTTAAAAACTCTAGTTACCTTTAGGCCTAAGTTCTTATAGATATAGATTATAGTTCTAATATTCTTTATAGGTTTAAAGATAGTATAGTACTTAATATAATTTATAGTTACTTATATTTTACTAAAAGTATTATACTATAGTTTCTATATAAAAATAATATCTATTTTAAAGTAAGCCTAATTAGCTAAAAATATAAAGTAAGTTTTATAGGCCTTACCTATATTATAAAAGATAATAGTAAGTTCTAAGAGTAGAAATTCTAGCCTTTTCTTCTTTAAATATCCTTATACTTATATTCTAAACTATAAAGATTAGTTAAAGTAGTAGCTTTAAATTTAGAGTCTTCTAAACTACTAGCTAGATTAAGGTTTTAGTATTTTACTAGTAAAAGCGTTTTACTAAGTCTACTAAAGCCTTTTACTACTAGTAAGTCTTTTCTTTTTTAGAGATTTTATAGGTCTAGAGTTTAAGAGTATTTCTTAGGCTAGTTAATTATTTACTTTAATTAGGTAGTAGTAGTTAAGTCTAAGGCTAATATAAAAGAATATTAACTATAGTTCCTATTACTAGCTATTAATTCTATAAGATTATTACTACCTTCTTAATTAAAGTATAGATATTTAGTAAGCCTAGTACCTTTAGTAATCTAATATTCTCTTACTACTCTTTTTACTAGCTAAAAGGCTACTATTTTAGTAGCCTATATTTCTTCTAGCTTAGTATTATATAAGGCCTTAGCCTTATATACTACTAGCTCTAAAGAAAGTAAGTTTTACTTAGTAGATTATACTATTTTAGGTATTAGTCTTAGTAAGAAAGTCTCTAGTTTTACTTTAAATTTCTTAAAGTATATAATTAGCTTATCTAATATATTTCTTAACTTCTAGATACTTTTAGTAATAGAAGCCTCTAAAAGAGGTTAACTTATAGTTATACTTTTAATTATAGAAGGTAGAATTAAGAGAGGCGCTATAAGTAATAATAAAGCTACTTCTTCTAACCTAGCCTCTAAGGCTTTAGTATATAGGCTAATAAGAGGTAAAGTATTCTTCTAAAAAACTAGGCTATCTAAGTTTTCTAATATTATAAAAGTAAGTAGAGGCCTTTCTTTTTTAAAGTTTACTAGAGCTTCTAAATTCTATTTATTTACTTAAGGTCTTATTAGTAGTCTTAGGTTTAGTATATTATACTAAATTTTTAAAGTTTCTTTCTAGGCTTTAACCTAAGTAGCTTCTTAAGTATAGAAGTTATAAGTAGTATCTATAACTATATAATTGCCTTAGCAGTTTATATACTTCTTAATTAAATTTAAAGAATAGTTTTTCTTCTTATAGGCTCTAGTATATAGTCTATATACCTATAGCTAGCTATACTAAGTTCTAGTATATCTTTATATTATAGTAGTATATCTATATTAATAGTAGTTAAAGTATTAAGTAATTTACTAGGCATAGTTATAAAAAACTATATTTAGCTTCTTACTTTACTATATAATACTATACTAAATAAGAGTATTAGTATCTTTAAGGTTATTAAGAGTAAGAATAACTAAAGTATATATCTTTTTAAAACTAGTCTTAAAGTTAAGCTAGCTAATATATAAAATATTAGCTTTAGAAATAGAATTTATATTATCTAATTTAAGAGTTACTATAAGAGCCTATTTCTCTTATTTAGATAAGTTTATCTAGTTAATAAGTATTCTATATACTAATACTTTAAAATAAGCAGTATTAATAAAAGCGCCTACTATCTATAGTAGCTAGAATTCTAAGGTTTTTAAAATCTTATAATAGAATTCCTAGTCTTTTATAAAGATTTCTAGGTCTTCTAAACTTAATCTTTAAATATATTAAATTTTAGTTCTTTCTAAGCTAGTAAAAGTAAGTAAAATACTCTTTTTTAAAGTTTCTTAGTATTCTACTAATATAAAAGCGTTATAGTATACTAGGTTAGTAATTATAATTCTAATTACCTTAAGATTTCTATTAGTTTACCCTATATATAGAGTTTCTAAAGGAGAAATATAGAGTTAAATAAAGTATAAAACTTCTATTATAATATTTAAGGCTAAGAGTTAATTTTCTATAACGCTAATATTATAGTAGTATTCTTTACCTATCCTTCTAATTAACTACTAATAAAGGTAGTTAATTTTCTTTATTATAGTAGTAATATCTTTAGTTTATTAGATACTTTTAGCTAAGTAGGTATAGTAGTACTTTATAAAGCTAAGGGCGTCTTAAATAAAGGCAGTAATATTATTTCTTTTAACAGGAGAAGCCTTTCTATTACTAGTAAAGGCTTCTAGGTATACTTTAAGTACTATTATAAATATAGTAAAGTAAGTCTTAAGGTTATAAGTTTAGATACTTACTACCTATTTAGTCTAAAAAAGTAGTGCTATTATAATAATAATACTAGGGCTTTAGGGAGCTAGCTAGCTTATAAATATAAGTAAAGTAACCTTTCTAAATTAAATAGTAGTATATTAGAGGGGCTAGGTATAGAGATTTCAAAAATTTTAATTCCTCTGAAGTTGGTGTTTTTGCACTGCACGGACCACACTTAGCTAATCACGAGTAGTCTCCTTGTCGCTACCTTTCCCCCGAAACGAGCTCTTTGTCGGACGAGAGAGCCAGCTCCAGGCAATCGAACAAACCCTGCTTTCACCTAACACCCACCGGCGGATGACGATATATGGGCTGGGAGGATGCGGAAAGTCAGCACTTGCTCTCGAGTTTGCGTATTGCGCACTTGCGGGGCACGCCAGACGCTTAGTTTTCTGGGTACCTGCTATGAGTCGAGAGAGTTTCGAGCTTGCCTATCGCGAAATTGGAATCTGTCTTCGTATACCAGGAATCAGCGATGACAATGCGGATTGTAAACGACTCGTTAAGGAGAGATTGAGTTTGGGAAACTTGGGCAATTGGCTAATGATTGTCGATAATGCCGATGACTCGAAGGTCTTACTGGAAGTGGACAAAAACAACCCCAAATCAGCTCGTTTGATCGACAGTATTCCGCACAGCAATGAAGGCGCAATCCTCTTCACTACTCGCAGTAGGAAGGCAGCTACAGACCTGACCCAGAGTAATGTCCTCGAGCTGAACGATATGGGTAAAGCTGAGGCTAGGCAGCTGCTTGTTCAGCGAACGACGAGACAAGCATTGCTGAACGATGAGGCGGCTGTTGAAATGTTGCTGGAGAAACTTACAGGCCTGCCGCTTGCAATCGTGCAGGCAGCCGCTTTCATCAATCAGAACAACACATTAGTCTCCGAATACGTGTCATTACTCCAGCATGCTGGCACAAAAGCCGAGCTCTTCAGCGAGCACTTTGAAGATCCAAGCAGATATCGGGACATGGACAGCACGGTTGCAAAGACGTGGCATATCTCCTTCGAGCAAATCCGCAGACAAGACCCTCTTGCAGCAGAGTACCTCTCGTTTATAGCTTGCATTGATCGCATTGGTATTCCTCAGTCGCTGTTGCTGCCGGGAGGATCTTCTGTGCAGCAGACGAAAGCACTTGGAACGCTGACAGGATACGCATTCATCACAGAGCGCCAGCAGACTGTGCCAGGATCCAACAAAGAGAGGCTTTTCGATATGCACCGACTGGTGCACATGGCGTTGATCGGGTGGCTGGAGGGACGTGGCGAGCGGGCGAACTGGGCAGGCACAGCAGCAGCCCGAGCCGAGGAACTAGTGCCGTACGGCGAGCATGAAGGAAAGGAAGTCTGGAGCGCGTACCTCCCACATGCAATGTATGTTGCTGGGCTCGTTGACATTGTAGATGGCGCGACGATTAGTTCACTTCTAGGACGAATAGGTTGGTGTCAAGAGAGTCTAGGGCAATATGCACCAGCAGAGGCATCGTGCAGAAAAGCATTGTCCTTGAGGAAGGAGGTGCTGGGGCCTGAACATCCGGCCACGCTAGCGAGCATGAACAACTTGGCCGAAGTGCTAGGCAGGCAGGGCAAGTACGAAGAGGCTAAGGCAATAAACCAGCAGACACTGGTGCAGACAGAGAAACTGCTAGGGCCTAAGCATCCTAAGACGCTGATAAGCATAAACAACTTAGCGTTACTACTAAGAAAACAGGGCAAGTACGAAGAGGCTGAAGCCCTATACCAGGAGACGCTGGCGCAGCGAGAGAAGGTGCTAGGACCTGAGCATCCCTCTACGCTGACAAGCATGAGCAACTTAGCGACAGTGTTGTACAGCCAGGGCAAGTACAAAGAGGCTGAGACAATATACCAGCAGACGCTGGCGCAGTTAGAGACGGTGCTAGGGTTTGAGCATTCACTCACGCTGACAAGCATGAGCAACTTGGCGTTAGCGCTGACCAGGCAGGGCAAGTACAAAGAGGCTGAGACAATAAACCGGCAGACGCTGGCGCAGTCAGAGAAGGTGCTAGGGCCTGAGCATCCAGACACACTAACGAGCGTGTACAACCTTGCTTTTCTTCTTACGGTACAGCATCGTTTCGATGAGTCTCTGCTTCTGTATCAGAGGGCATCTACTGGGTACAACACCATCCTTGGAAAGGACCATCCGACTACCGTGGAGTGTCATCAAAATTACGCTGATATGTGCGCGTTGCAAGCGCAGCATCAGCTTGCCTGCTCTTCTAGCACGCTAGAAAGAGATGCAGGAACGTCTACGAGGAAGAGATGAAGGCTGTCGCGCGAGCTAGCAAACATTGACGATAGGAACTCGAAGCATCGAAGAGGGTGAAGAGATTCCATGCATGGCTAGCCTAACGCTAAAGGTCAAGATGAAAAAAGCGTCCTGCTACAAAGAATGTCCTGTCACGCACGGACAGATATTATTAAACTGTACCTCACACTGCGTTTGTAACGTCAGGCTGCGTTGTTGATAGACGGATAGAGAGCGAGCATGCTAGACTCCAGCGTACATCCGTAAGTAACAAAAACGACAAGTTGGCGCGATGACATGTAGACTGACCAGTTTCTAGGCGATCCACCAATGCTGTACTTTGCCACTACATCGTCAACCCCTACACCACAACCGGCAACACCACCCTCGAAACGCAATCCCCCCCATAGGCAATCGTATGCGTCACGCACCTCAGCTTCCCCGACACCTCATCCACCCCCACCCCCTCATTAATCGCAAACTGCGGATGCGACGCCCCCGCAATAATCAGCCTGATGCGATTCCCCTTCCTGAACACGTGTGCGCGCTCGTATAAAGAGAGGGTAACAATGCTCTCGCTTCGCTGCACGTCCAGCCGCTGGTATGCATTCGTGATCCCTCGCGACCGCCCTTTCGCACTGACTTCGCTGAGCCTGACAGATAGATCTACGTGCGGGTCGTCGCTGGAGTGGGATAGCTCGACGACTATGGGACCGGCGATTTCTAGGTCCGAGGGAAGGGGCTCGGTGATGAAGATTAGCACGTCTGCGCGGTGGGAGAGCGACGTGTCGTCTGCGCTTCCGCCGCCGAGGAGCAGGTTGCCACCTGTTGTGGGGGTGGGGGCGTTGGGATCGAGGGTGAAGGAGGAGTGGTGAGGAGTTGATGATTTGGTGTCTGCGAGGAGGTTGTTGGGGTGGAGGTGTAGTTCCTTCGCGTGGGTTGGGGGTGGCCATTTGTCGACTGAGCGCCAGGTTTCGGCCCCCGTTGTGAAGTACTTCACTGCTGCGTCTTTTGCGCGCGGTGGGCGCTTGGCGAGATGCTCTTCCATCCAGCTGAACGACTTCCAGTTGATTGATGATTGCAGACCGACTTGCATGTGGTGCCATGGACCCATTAAGAGCGCGATGTTGGGGTTGTGCGCGCTGAGCCGAGTGTACTGCTCCATTGTCTGTCGCGCGAAGACATCATACCATCCGCCCACCAGGAAGATAGGGATCTTTGCGCGCTCTAGCGCCTGTCCGCATTTCATCTGCTCATAATACGGGTCCGAAGTATCCGGGTGATCAACCACGAAATCCAGCCACGGCGCGCTCCCCGCAAGGTACTCCTTCACCCCCTCCGCCAACGGCACGCGGTCGAGAACCGGTCTCATCCTTCTCGGCGTATTCATACTCTTGAGCGTCGCGAGAAACCCCGTCCCTTCTTGATGCACCATCGTCTCGCCCCAGGTGACGAATTCCAGAGCTAGCGATCCCGTTCCCCACAGATGCTGGCTAAAGTCATGCGGCGAGCACTGGATCACAGCAGCCACCATGTCCTCGGGCGGATCCTGCAAAAGCGCCCACTGCACAAAGCCCAGATACGAACCCCCCATCGTGGCAAACGACCCCGTGTACCACTCCTGCGTCCGCATCCACTCTACAACACCCACCCCGTCTTGCGCCTCGTTGCGCCACGCGTCAAATGTGCCGCCAGATCCAAATGTGCCGCGGCAGCTCACGAGGAGGCATTGATAGCCGCGCGCTGCATACGGGCGGGCGGTCAGGAGCGAGAAGATGAATCCGCGGCCGTAGGGGCAGCGAATCAAGATTGTTCCAGCAGGGGTTTCGCCTTTGGGTAACACGGGTTGGTAGAAATCGGCTGCGAGTTCGAATTCTGTGGATCCTGAGGATATGGGGATGCGGACGCTGGTCACTGTGTAGGAGCAGGTTTCTGGGGGGAAGCCGACTTGGCGTGCTGCAAGGCGGTCGATGAGCGCGGTGGTGAAGGAGCGTTGGGTTGGCATGGTGGGTCGGAAATGGGGATTGCGAGGAGCGGTCCGAGTTTGGAGATATGTTGAGCCAAGACTTATATATAAATGTTTTGGGGATGGCGATGGGGAATACGCTCGATACGACGGCAGACGGGTGCGGTTGCTCCCGAGATTTGGGTTGTCGGCTTCGGTCTCGGTCTCGGAGGTCTTGGGCGGATGAATGGATGGACGCAATCATCAAGACGGACGAATATGGTCAAGCCAGTGTAAAGTAAAAATCTCCATCAGAAAAATGAGTGCGCCTTTGGAGGGGAAAGTTGTTATTACTACACCCGTTCTAATCATCTGTCGTATGCTTCACAAATCTTGTCACGTATAGTGACATCCCATCTCTCCCGAACAAACCCAGCCATAACGATCGTTTCTCACTCTTCATACACGGCAGAACTACGTCTTCTGAGCCTCCGCTGACCAGCCATAATCTGGCAATTTCCAGTCCTCGTTCTTTTCTCCAACACCGCCAAAGTACCATTGTGCGAGTTGCGGGAGCCGGGTCCAGAACGCAAAACTGAGGGTAGTTTGGAGCATCCTCACACCCATCTTCGTCTGCGGATTCATCATTTGGGGGAACATTGGCGGCATGGTGTCGTTCTTCTGAACGTATGGCCGGAAAATGTCTTCGTATCGTTGCAGCGCCGCGGCGACCTCAGCAGCATCGTTGGAAGTGATTTTCGACAGCTCGCCGGCCATGACATAGGGACCGATCATGGCAAGACTAGTTCCTATGCCCATGATAGCGAACGCTGCGTCACCCACGATGACAGAACGACCTCTAGTCCATTGCGGTGTTTTGACTTGGGATGTGTTTTGCACGTAGAAGTCGTCAGCGCTATCCATGGCAGCAAGGAATCGTTCCCTTTGCCAGCCGACATTTTGAAATCGCTCGCGTATCATGGCTTTTTGTGCGTTGATATCCTTGGTGAGCACTTCGTCAATCTCTGGGATTCGCTCTTTCTTTGGGGCGGTGATGCTCAGATAGACGCCCATGGTCTTCTTGCTGCGATGTGGCCGCAAGTGCATGGCCAGGCCGCCAGCAGCTGGATACCAACGCCAGATATCGTCATCCTGCTCGATACGTGGCACAGTGAAGAAGGCAACGTACAACCCCAAAGGCTTTATGAAGTCCGGAGAGTCGTCCTTGCCAAAGATCATCGACCGCGTCTTCGAGAAGATCCCATCAGCCGCAACAACGACATCAAACTTCTGCGCGTCAACCTTCCCGTTCATGAACTGCACTGCCACGCCATCATCTTGTTCTGTCAGCGACTTGATGCTCTCACCATACACAACATTCACCGCCGCCCCCTTGGTCTGTCTTGCAATCTCCACCTCATCAAGCAGCAACCCCGCCAACTCGCCGCGCAGGATCTCGAATTCACTGGTCGCATTCTGCTTATCGGCATCACCGGTAGAGTCAAGTTGGGCGATTATCTTTCCCTGGGAGTTCAGAAACGCAGCTGCGACTTCTGTCGTGTGTCTCTCTTTAATCTTCTGCTCCAGACCAAGCTGGCGAATCACGCCCACCGCAGGACCCCTGATATCGATCGCCTGGCCGGTGGTGCGTGGCTCGGTGGAGCGCTCAACAAGCGTGACGACCGGTTTGAGGTTGAATGAGGGATGGCTCGCAAGCATAAAAGCTAGCGAGGAACCCGCAATGCCTGCGCCTGATATGAGGATTGACAGGGGTTTCTGTGACATGGCTGGGATATTTCAAGTCCGATGTTATAGATGAAAGAAGCTGAGTAAGGCTTGATGCTGAGCTGACAGATCTGATAACATGGTGGCAATAAAGGCATATTTATCGTTGAAGTTAGTTTAGGCTGCCACATTATTGACGCCCTGGTACGTGGTGTTTCTGTGTCCGTGATTTCCGAACGCGCGGATTTGACCATGTGGAGGGAGGGGTTGACCAATCACGAAATTCTATGATGACATCATTATCGATGCAGATCGGAACATGGGTTGCCCGTCTCGCCGTTTTCTAACAACTCGATTCCGTACCATTGATTCTAGCAAGATTTCATGATTAAGTTGTATCTTATTCAAAATATGAGTTCTTCTCACCACGTTCTCGGTCATTCACGCAGGGCGAAGGTCGATCGCCTGGACCCAAGCGTTCCTCAGCGGGTGAATCTTCTCAATCTTCCAACCAGCCTCCTTCACCAGCTTCTCCCACTGCGCTAGTGTTCTCTCCTGGCCGTTCGCGGTCATCATCATGTTGATATCTCCGTACCTCGAGAGCCTGCCCATGCGCCCATCGGAGAGGATAGACTCGAGGACTACCAAGCGACTCACTGGTCCTGGCACGATGGCCTTGCGGATGTTGCGCAGGATAGTTGTGGCTGGCTCGTCGGTCCAGTCGTGCAGGCACCACTTCATCGTATAAACTTCAGATGGCGGCACCCACTTCATGAAGTCACCGCCAATCAGGTGTGCCTGCGGAACTCGGTCGGTGAGATCTTCGAACGTACCACCCTGGGAGAAGAGGTCGGAAGTGTGAGCGATGACGTGCGGAAGGTCGTAGATGCTGCCCTGCATCGTAGGGAAGTTCCTCAATAATGTTGCGATGAACGAACCACCTCCGCCGCCAACGTCGAGCACAGTCTTGTCACTGATGTCGTTCCAGGGGTAGTCTTCAACGATGCCGGGCGCCATGGCTGTTGCGCCGCCACCAAGGGTCCGGTGCAGTTGAGGCATCCAGCCCTGAGCGTTGAAGTACTCAAACATGTTCATGTCGGTGTCGTAGTTGATTTGGGCGGCCCATCGGGTCGCGTCACTACGCACTGACTGGGGGATACCGCGAGCGATGTCGTAAAACTGATTGCCATACAGTTCAACCCAGTTGTGCCATTGCGTCCAGTGTTTGGAGTGCAAAAGGGTCGAAACGTGCGTATTGGCGTAGGTGCCAGCGCTTTCGTCATAACTGAAGACGCCGTTGTTGCGAAGTGGCACCAAGATCTGACCGAGGCGGTCTGGTCGCGCAGAGCTCGCTTGTGCAAGTTCCTGAACAGTCAGTGGCCCGTCAGCTAGGATATCTGCCAGACGAAGCTCGTTGGCCGCTACGAGACATTTGGTGTCGGTGTAACCTGAGTTGCGTCAGTGAGAGTTCGAAAACTAGTCAAGAACATGGCGCTACCCAAAAAGTGATCCGCCAGGACCAAGTGCGCTGGCTGAAGTAGCTGCTCTATCTTGGACACGAGGTCTATCACTTCGGATGCAAGACCTGCGATGTCCTGGTCTGGCAAGCGCTTGTCGTTGTGAAGTGTTTCCTGCAACTCGGCGGCTACCTTGGGGCTAGTCAAGGCGTCAATAGACTCGCGAAGGGTTTGTTGTAGGCCTTCCAGCACTGTGGTGGCGTTGTTTCCTCCGAACGGATGGGAAGGCATGATGATGTCTGATAATCTTTTGTCTTTCTTGAAGAATGTGAAAACCTTGTCTTTGGATTTCTATCCTCCATATCCTCCTGTTTTTGTATGTTTGTAACCTGATGGCGTCTGTCAGCGAGCTGAATGTACCTGAGCAAAGTGCAGCGGCGACCGACCCGGTTGCCTGCCACAGCATTACACATGGCTGCTCGTTGTTTCTGTATTCCACAAGAATGTAAGATGTTGGTTCCGTTCCGGCATCCACAAGCATGGAAGGTGAGTTACTTCGGTTCAAATCAGGAAAGCGGAAAGAAACAAGCTAACCGTAACAGGAAATCTTTACAGCGGCCCGTTGCCTAGCCGCGCCCGGTCGGAGACTTTGACCTCGCTAACATTCACATGCTCTCGATATGTCGCCGACTAGCCAATGATATGCTAGAACAACATGACATGATGGGAAACCATTCAAGAAGTCAGCGCGAACAACAGGCCAACAGCTTCGCACCTACTTCAACAGTATATCAAGTCAACAATGCGACTCCTCAGAACTGCCCCCAACCTTTTCCTCATTCCACACGTCCGAGCCTGTCTCACATCCAACATATTTCGACCACACACCCAGTCCTTCTACAGCACCACTACTATGCCTACTCTCGACGTTCTCATCATTGGCGGCGGGCCAGCTGGTCTCGCTGTCGCAACAGGTCTCGCACGTCAACTCTACACGGCTGTCGTGTTTGACTCTGGCGTCTACCGCAATGCTCGCACCAAGCACATGCACAACGTGCCCACCTGGGATCATCGCGATCCCGCCGACTTCCGCGCAAAGGGCCGCTCAGATATTCTGGCGCGCTACGAAACAATCCAGTTCGAGGAGACTAAGATCGAGTCGGTTCGTCGCACCGAAGCTGGACGCTTTGAGGCGACAGATGCGAAAGGGACGACATGGACAGGAAAGAAGCTCGTCTTGGCGTCTGGAATGACTGATATCTATCCTGACATTCCCGGCTATGATGACGTCTGGGGTCGCGGAGTGTACGTTCAGTCTTTTCGATAGAGCAATTACAACGCAGCAGACTAACGAGATACATGCAGATACCATTGCTTGTTCTGCGACGGATTCGAGGACCGCAACTCTGCCTCCGCTGGCGTATTGGCAATCGGCGACATTGCCAAGCTCCCACCGGCTCTGCATCTGTCGCGCATGGCCAAACGTCTTGCGAAGAAAGTCGTCCTCTACACCGATGGATCTTCTGAGCTTCAACAGCAGGTCGCCATGGCACTGGGGAGCGACTCTGTGATCTCAGTCGACAACCGCCGTGTAACTCGGCTGGAAAAGGTCAAGGAGGACTCGTCTGAGACTATCGTGCATCTGGATGACGGATCTAGTGTTTCGCATGGCTTTGTTGTAAGTCATCATTACCGATTCATTTGGATAGAAACTAATCAAACCACAGGTTCACAAGCCCAAATGCAAAGTCAGCGGTCCCTTCGTCGAGCAACTCTCGCTAGAAATGACTGAGATGGGCGTCATCAAGACCAACCAGCCATTCTACGAAACAAGTGTTCCCGGTGTATTCGCCATCGGAGACTGCGCTGCGCCTATGCCTGCCGTGACTAGTGCAGTCGCCATGGGTTCTTTTGCGGCAGGTGGGCTAGTTGGTCAGTTGGGAGCTGAGCCGACTGAGGAGGATTCGGCGCCATGATAGATTGTGTGTAGAACTGAATCATATTTCAATCTCGTTTGCTTCCTTCACAGCGTGCTGGTGCAACAGAATTTCGATGTGGCTGACTAGCTTTACTTACACGACTTCGCCTCTAGGCTTTTTAGATTTTCCCAGCTCCAGCGTGCTTTCAATACGGTTTAGTCCATCTTCGAGAACTTCCATTGGCACAGCAAACGTGATCCGCACCCAGCCCAGCTCCAACCCTTGACCGCGCATGTGGAAAGACTGCCCGGGCGCTACAAGTACACCAGCTTCGCTCCGCAATACCTCCGCCACATCGCGGCCTTGAAAGTCAGATACTCTTCCTCGTTCACTAAGTCCATTCTGCGCAGTTTCATCGGCGACCGGCGAGTCCTTGCGATCCTGTTGTTGCGAACCCTCCATTATAGCACCGAGCTGCGCAAGTAGATACGGCCCGCTCGTTGCCGGAACGAAGGGCACGCCCCAGCCTTGTAACCTTCGCGTGACAACTCCATGGTGGCGGCGCAGTCGTTGCCGGTTCTGTGTCACGAGTGTGTCGAAAGAAGCAGAAGTGAGCAGCGCATGTGTCAGGAGCATGGAGATTGTCGGGAGCTGGGTTGTCGACAAGAGAGCGAGGGATATTGTGAGTAACGAAGGGCTGGACTCGGGGATGTGGTTTTCGTCGGTGTGGCCATTGTCTTGGAGTGCTGGAGTGCGCATGCGAGACACGTGAACGCCCATTCGGAAGCCACTGGAGCCGAGGTCTTTGGATGTGCTCCAGATGATGCTGATGGGCGGTGTTTTTTCAGCGTCGAGATGGAGGGCGAGTGCGGATATGAATGGTGTAGCGGGATTTGCTTCGATCACGGTGTCATTAACTTCATCGCGGGATTTCTCATCATTCGGTGGCATGTCTCCATTGCCATCCGGTGTATCGTTCTCGCGGGAGAAGTCAGACAGGGCGTATACTTCGTCAGAAACATAATGCAGTTTATGATCTGCACACCAGTGGATAGCTTCAGCCAGAACATGCTCCGGATAGCATCGCGCAAATGGATTATGCGGATTACTCAGTACAAGCGCCTTTACACGACCCGCATCTTCACACGTCCGCAGAGCTTCCTCAAGAGCGGGGACCAAAGAGTCTGACAAGAGACGGTTGGGCTCGTTGAGGCGATCGCAAGACTCGGTATAAACTGGAATGATCTTGATCCCTGGACGGAGCACGAAATGGAAGTCGAAACCACCTTCGATACGAGTCAGATGTGAAATTGCTATAAGATCTGGTACCGACTTACTCCAATATGGGGCGACAACCAATATACTGTCGCCAACCTCGCAGATGCTGAAAAGCAATGAGTCTAGACAGTTGCTTGCTCCAGGCGTCACGGCTATGTCCTGCGTTCGTACTTCGGATACAGGATTGAAGTATTTGTTAAAGAAAGTAGCAAGAGTCGCTTGGAGCTTGGGATCTCCGCCGAAGCCGGCAGGGTAGGACAGATGCTATTTAAGCGGTCAGTACACCCTTCGTCGTTCCAGTCGAGGAATTTATGGCTGCTTACTGCCAACGTAAGGCTGCTTTGTACGGCCTCTTTGCAGATGTCTAGGATCTCCGGTCGGAGGAGCCAATTCTCTGCGGTAGCGAGGTCAATTTTAGGAGTCGTGCTGGTTCGTTCGGAGATGGTTGCTGCGATCTTGGGTAAGATGGCCGACACTGGCTTTTGCATTCTTGAAGATAGTTCTGCCATGATGTGGGGAGGTGTGATAGCGTTGCTGCGTGCAAGAAATCGGTCGCAAAACAATACAATATGCTAGTCGTCTGTGGAGAATACTTGGGTTGTTGTATTTGCTCGACGCCTGATTAGACACTGTCGGACCGTTAGTACATTGGAGTGGCTCATGGGATACGGTAACCTTGGCCAAGCCGGTCGGCTCTATGAGATGACTACGGATGCCTGAGCGAGCCGCTGAGTGTGTCATGCGGTGTCAGCTATAGAAGGAGAAGTGTGGTGCGCGAAAAACCTCAAACTCTTTTTACAGACCCTTTTTGACAGACAGTAATCTTGCTCCCCCAGAAATCCATCTCCAAACAAAACAGTTCGTCATGTCTGTTATCAACGACAAAGTAGTCACAAATGGAAAGCATGCCTACTTCCAGGATGTAGAAGTGGTTGTGGGAGATCCCGAGTACGATGGACGGGTCATTCTCTACGTTATCAAAGGTACGCGAGCCTCTACAGATATCATCGCAAAGAGTTTGTGAGTCTCACGACCAAGCCAGCCGACGAGACCTCGTACATCAACTACATCAAGCCACTCATTCTGGCGCGAGAATTGAACGCCCCGCACGTCCTTGCTATCATCGATACGCACAGCGAGTGGTACTATTCAATCCACCCCGAACGCTACGTTCCCGCGATCCGTGACAGGGATCCTGTCACCGGAGAGGACGCAATCGTGTTCGAGGGAACTGCATGCATTCAGTATCTTGCGGATCGCTTCGACACGAACGGGGACTGGACGGGCCGTACAGCAGCCGAGAAGGCCGCTGTCATGTCATGGACCGAATACCAGACTGCCGGGATAGGGTATGAGCTCGGCATTTTGCTCCTCGCATGGCAATGCTAATTCCAATCTAGGGCCACCGCCAAGTACTGGCTCTACTTCTCCAAGGGATATCCCACCAGAGCAAACCCAGTGCTGCTCCCTCGTACCATTGAAAAGTAAGCACGCGCAGTCTTCTGTGACGATGGAATGTGTTACTGACGGTCCGGCTTCCAAGATTCCACTCGAACACCATCAAGCAATGGGATGTCTTGGAGAAACAGCTGTCCAAGCCCGGCCAAGAGTACATCGCAGTCAAGGACCGGCCAACGTTGGCAGATCTAGCCTACTACCCTTTCGCAATGCCGTGGATGTTCAAGTTTCTTGGCGTGGAGGCGAAAAACTGGCCGAGAATCGAGAAATGGGCCGAGAGGATGTCGGCGCGACCGGCGTTCAAGAGCGTGTTGGAAGCGGCGCCGTCGATTGGGCATTGAGAAGCATAAAGCTGGAGACCGTTGTGTTGATTGAGGGTTTGCTTGGCAGGTGTTTGAAAGTCTCCGAGTTTGTTACTGCGATGGTTTGTTGTTGCGGTCCGTTGCTTATAGAACGCCGAACCAATCATGTCTGTACCTCTTGTATAGCACCCCAACAGTGGTCGACACAACACCCATCACGAAAGTTTAGTGCAAATTTTTAGAGTGTTAGGCGATGATGTTTCTGTGGTTTTCTAAGTAAGAGCAATTCGAAATGTTGTATGTTTGGCTGAGGATATAAAAACCTTCAAATGGTTCTTTTGTATGCCTCAGCCTAGTTAACTTTGAACTGTCTTAGGGTCAGAATGAGTACGCTTCGGTGTGTAATGCAGATATCAATTCAGGGTATTCCATGAGTGATGGCAAGCACTGCTGCCTCTGAAATCCCTCGATAGTCTTCCTGCTCCTACCCTTTGAATGCGATGCGAGATTTGATGCACCATCGTCGTACTGTTCTATCATTAGGAGGTACTCGTTTTGCGTCAATATTCGGCATATCATAGCTGTTGCTCCTTGCGGCCCTTACGGGATTCTGACCAAGATGTGCATCACGTCGGAGTAGCTGCGCGCTGCCTTGCATCCAAACCTCCGAACAATCTTGGGCCTTTGAGATTAGTCGGTACTATCGTCGGCCTCTAACTCACTCGTCGGCTTTGCTTACGGCAGGATAGCCCAGCAATTTGATATCAACGCCGGTCACAGGCTGACTTGGGGGCCGATGTCGTGCAATGTACAGTTGCTGTGAGAGTAGGGTGCGCCCAAGACTTCTGTGGCATTGTATTCAAGACAGAGTTGTATCCCGAGTTTCCAAAGTGTCAAGATAACACTGAAACCTATTGTGTATTATCACTCTATCTACCACCAAGTCCATCATGTTCGACTTTCGCATTATACCATTCCAATGGCAGCTATTGGTACCTTTCATCACTATCTTCTCTCTTGCTCTACGCACAAAGGCGTTGCGACGCAAAATTGCATTATGTTCAAACGCCTGCATCTCATGGATCTTGAATGTAAAGTGTTCATGGTAGTTTCCGGAGAATCTTTGCTAAGCATGCTGGTAGTTCTTATTAACATTACGATATCCTGTTCGTCACGTTTACAACAAATCTGCGCTGCCATCGGCCCAATATCAATTCCCAAACGGCCAAGGAGACGCGGCCAAATTCCTCCACGGAAGTGAAAACAGCCTGTTGTGGCAGAAACAACATGGACCTATCTATCGCATATGGTCTGGAACTACGCCAGAAGTGTATGAATTCGATGCCCCATCGACTTCCAGCTGCTAACGAACTTGATGCCATAGTGTCCTGACCAAACCTGAGCATATTCAGGACGTCTTCAAAGACTCCGATCGACATCTCAAGGCCAAGAACAATAACTCTGGGTACTTTCTCGGCGAGCTCCTCGGCAAATGCGTGGGACTCGTAAGTCAGAACGAATGGAAACAGCTAAGACTTATCTGCGAAATACCTTTTGTCAGATCGAAGTCGGCCACGTATGTTGAACAGATGGAGAAACGTACCAAGCGACATTTTGACCAGCTATGGAAAACATCATCACTCTCGAAGTCTGTGATCGATGCAGCTCAAGACCTGAAGATGCTGCCATTTTGGATCGTGGCCGAAATTCTCTACGGAGGACTTACCGATGAGGTGGAGCAACAGCTCGGAGAGCTAGCGCCAGTGAGAGAAAAGCTGTTCCAATACTTCCTGAAGGGCGGGCTCACACGATTCGCGTGGTCGAAATACCTCCCTACCACTGCGAACCGCGACCTGGCCGAATTCAAGTCCCGCTGGACCGCTCTTAACCGACAAGCGAGGCCGCAGGCACCCCCGACTTCACCTATAGCCTCATATTACAACGCAATTGAAGACGGCTCTCTAGAGGAAGATGCAATCCTGCAAACTTTAGATGAGGCCCTCTTCGCCAACTTGGACGTCACGCTGGGCGGCATATCCTGGAACCTCGTCTTTCTCGCCGCATACCCAGACGTGCAGTCGCGTCTGCGAGCTGAGATCGCCAACGAGCGCGCAAAATCTGAGTCTAGCAACCTTGATGCCTACATTCTACGCTCCGACACCCTGGTTGCGGCCTGCATCTCCGAGTCGTCGCGTCTTCGGCCCCTCGCTGCGTTCTCTGTCCCGCAAGCGGCACCCACCGGTCGGGTTGTGGGTGAATACTACTTCCCTCCAGGGACGAACTTCATCGTCGATTCGCATGCTTTGAACCAGCGAAACGACTACTGGGGCAAGGACGCTGAGAAGTATCGACCAGAGCGATTCCTTGAGCGAAGTGCGGTGAAAGACCGGTATAACTTTTGGCGCTTTGGCTTCGGACCAAGGCAGTGTATGGGTAAGTTTGTTGCCGACCTGATGATCCGAGTGTTGCTCGTTCACTTGGTGGAGAACTACGACCTGGGAATGCTTAATGCGGACAAGAAGTGGGAAAGAGATCCTGAGAATTGGATCAATCATCCGATGATGAAATTGAAGTGTGAGTTGAGGAGCAAAGTGTAGCCTACGGATAGCTACCCTATTATTTAGGCCACCAGATCACGACGGCGTTGCGTTATTGAGAACATTGATAGCGAGCAAGCGTTCATTGCAATACATTCTGTTACCGCTCACTATCATACCCGCTTCTTGACTGCCAAAAACTCATATGCTACCAAAATAACATTGCTGAATCAAAATATGGCTCGAAATCCACGATGCTCATACTAGAAGCTGCTCATAGTTTGCGAACGTTTGGATGGCACTCGTTTCATGATACGTGTTGCGCAGCGCATGTAACACCCTGAAAACCATGATCTAGTCGTGACAGCGCCAACATCATCGTGAATCAGAGAATGATATAGGTTATAGCCAAGAGTTGATTGCTCTAGGTTTCCTCCAGTCGTATCGACTAGCCATTAAAACAGCTATTGTAGCCTATAGAACCTTTTGCCCATAGACTGAAACTAGGCTTCGTACTCGTGCAACTCTCGAAAGCTAGGTGTTTATTGGTGCCAGCTCACAGAATATACTACTCCTAAGGCGCAAAGTATAATGAAACTGCACATCTTGCTATACAAACAGATAGTCATGCAGCAGTCGGTTGCTAAGCAGCCTCGCTAACCCCGAGCCCTGAAAAGAACCTCTGCTTCTGGATCAGGCAAAATAGCTAGTCCAAAATGCTGCTGCTTCGGCTTTGGCTCTCCCGGCTTTAGTTTCACATCGTAGTGTCGCAGTATGTAGCTCAGGACAACCTTGATCTCTACACTTGCGAAGAATCGGCCCGGGCAAGCCCAAAGCCCGTGCCCAAAGTTGATATTGTCTATTCCAGTAGTAGCGTGCTGATACTTGTGCTCATTTCCAGGCGTCGCTCGGAGATTGGAAAAGCGGAAAGGTTGAAACTCGGTAGGGTTTGGATAGATTTCGGGGTTCTGGTTGATGGCATGGGCTAGGATAGTCATGCGCGTGCCATGGGGGAGTACTTGACCGGTGGAGCAGAGGAGTCCATTGGGATTCGTGACGATACGCGGAATATTCACTGTGGTTGTGATCAGTATATCGAACAGTGATGAAGCATCAATTCATGATTTGCTGACCTAGAGATGGAGGCGAAAGTCTCTGAGATTCTTTGGCAAAGCTGTCCAGCCTCTTCAACTTTGGCAGATCCATCTTGTCGATGTTGCCATCCGCCGGAACGTGTTGGAGGACTTCCTCACGCATGAGTTCAATTTCCTTCGGGTCGAGTGCTGCTAGATCGAAAATGACGTAAGAAAGAGCATTCGAGAGGTTGTAGATGGATGCAAAGGTCGTGAGGAGCTGATCTCGACCAAGCTGCTGAGCGTTGGGTGGCTTGGCGTATTGAGAGATGAACCACTCAATCATGTCGCCGCCGGGGATGCTCTTGTCTTTGACAGAGCCGGAACGCTTCTCTGCAATCAAGGGTGCAAGCTTCTCTTCATTGATTGCTTTTTGTCGTTTGAGTGCTTGAACCTGAGGCAAGAATGGAGCGACAAAGAAGCGTATAGGCCATGGTATGAGGCGAAGAACAAGCCAGGCGCGGGATACTCCTGCCGTGTAGTTGACTGTTGCCTCTACCCAATCATCCTGGCGGCTTAACGGTAACCCAACGAAGGCTCGGCCAGACATGATGGAGGCGATTCTCGACATGGCATACCGTGGCTTTATAGCTGTCCAATCTTTGCAAGGACCGATCATCTTATTGACGGCATATTCAACTTCGGCGTTGAACGATGCTAGAACAGCGGGGGTGTTACGCGTCAGAACGTTGCGCATGGTCCGATCGAACTCGTCCGCTTTCGTGCCCATGTAGGAGTATTCACCGAGAAATACGTCGTAATGATGCTTCCTATACCAAGCAGTATTAGAAGCTGTTACTGCCACGAATCAATGAAGGGGGTATTTACTTGATAGAGACGTCCGTCTCCGGAAGTGCTTTGATAGTCTCGATCTCTGTATCAGGTAGAACAGCCATCTCCATACCTGGCAAAGATAGCATGAATGGCTCATTTGGATACTATTATGAGAACGAATCATTAGAAATACGATGGCTAGATGCGGATGTCTCCGCGGGTGTCTCAAAGTGACTCACCTTTTTATGTGCTTCCTCTAGAAACCCTACTACGTCGTTACTCGTAACCTTCATGACGGGAAGATTGTGCGTTCGTGTCCGGGAAGTCCATAGTTTGAACAAACCGAAGACCACTAGAGTGGCCAAGATGCCCAATGTGATCGGGCGTTGGAGAGCAACCGTCTCTAGACGGTGGAGTAGGAATTGCAAAGCACCCATGATTAACAGTCACTATGCCAAGGAAGATGTGAAAGCAAGTTGTTGTGGAAGTGAGAGTATCAACGAGAATACAAGAATGGGCAGGATGGTTGAGCTTAGTGCAATATGAGGGCTTCGAAGTGGTCATACCGCGGTAGAGAACATGGGCCGTGGTGTCCAGCCCGAGAGTGAACGGCGATCTCTAGGCAGGGCTCCGTTGAGAGACCCTTACGGTATCACCGGGAGCCGTGGAATATGTCGTGCATGGATGGCATACCATAAATGCGAAGCACGCAAGTCATCGGATAGTTGGCCAGTAGTTCTCATCTCGGCTATCGCACGACCACGACCTTGGTTCCACTCTTGCAATGACAGCCAACAACAACAAACTCGATATTGCCGATAAGGTCTGTTACTTCGCCTATGGTTCTAACATGAGATCCTCGGTTATGGAACGACGAGGAATGAAATTGTTTGCAGTCAAGCGACTTGTCGTGCACTCACACGTCCTGACTTTCGACATCTTCGGTGTCCCGTATAACGAGCCGGCCATGGCGAGCATAGCTGAACGGGGAGCAGTCGCGGAGTTTGACCGAGGAACGGAGTCTCCTCCGGCGGTGCACGGCGTTGGCTACGTTCTGTCGGCGGGCGACTTCGAAAAGTTGCTTATCTCCGAGGGGGCCGGAACGGCTTACTTGGAGGTCGAATTGGAAGCGCATCTACTCGCCGGTGATGGGGAAGGAGCAGATGAAAGCACCGATCCGATTCCAGTCCGCACGCTAGTCGGGCGGTATCCCTTCCGGCCGAACGCCTTACCAAGTCAGCGCTACCTAGTAAGGCCCCACTTACCTCATATGGAATGAATGCGCTAACGCAACGGCCCGCGTAGCGGCTCCTAATCGATGGGGCTGAAGAACACAAGCTGCCGCAATCATATCAGAGATACTTAGCGACCCTGCCAAGCTATGCCAAAAGCCTATCCAAGGTGGAGAGTTTTGGGGCACGTCTCTTTTTGGGCTTCTGGATGCCGGTCATTGTTTGGACAATGACGCGCATCAAGACGGGCGCGCGTAGTACCGGGTCGGACCGTTCCAATGGTTCAGGTTTAGTGGTGTGGCTTTTGTTCAATGCCGTGTGGTTGCATTACGATTTTTTCCACTGTTGGATTTGGGGCCACGGAGGTGGCAGGCGGTGATGACAATGAGATGCGCCACTGTATTTAGCCGTACGGAACGACGCAGCGAGGACCAATATAGTACTGGAAAGGTTCTGAACCATATTCGATCTGCAAACACGTAACGCAACCCTTTGACTGTGTTTCATGTGTCTTGAAGAATGGAGAATCCGTCTGAAAGCGCCCGAGCGCGAGCACTCGAGCTCCTTGAGCAAGTCCCACTCATTGGTAAGATCAGTTTATTTTCATTTACCGATGCAATAGCCCAAGCTGTCCAGATGATGTTCCCATTATGTGTAGGCATCGCTTATCCGCATCGCAGATGGTCACAATGACTTCGCATACATGGTGCGAGGGTGGTATCGGAATAATTTGAGTCAGCCAGATTTCGATATTCACTCTATGCCAATCGGTCAGACCGATATTGGCAGACTTCACAAAGGAAAACTTGGAGGCCAGTTCTGGAGCGCCTTCGTTCCTTCGTAAGTTGGAGTTGTCCAATCGCCGTAGATTCGGGCAATGGTGCTGACTGACAGTGGCAGTGGAAAAGAAGGAGACAGTAAACATTCCTTGATTTTGTCCACTATTCAGCAGATCGATTTGCTGCATTCCATCTTTGAACGATATTCGAGCACATTCGCCTTCGCGTCTCATTCGTCGGAGATCATCCCCACATTCCGAACAGGAAGGCTGGTGAGCCTGCTCGGCATCGAAGGGCTTCATCAGATCGGCGGAAGCCCAAGTGTTCTGCGCATGCTGTATAGGCTCGGTGTAAGATATGCCACCCTCTGTCACAACAAAGGCAATGAGTTTGTAGATAGTGCTGTAAGTGACTCGTCAACAATTGGCTTCCTACATAATCACTGACGTACCGCGTAACAAGACAGCAGAAGGTACACATGGAGGGCTCTCAGCCCTTGGCAGCAAGCTTGTTCATGAGATGAACAGGATTGGCATGTAAGTTAGCCCGACTCTTAACAACCCACTGCGAGCAAAATACTCAGCTCCACGAACATCCTCGAATTATTCAGCCAAGGCAAACGACGATATTTCAAGAAGCTGCTTGTGGAGATAGAGGGAGCGTTCATTGGTTTTCGGGATAGAAGCAATGCTGATGTGAAGTGATTTTGAAGCGTTGACATGTGTCAGCGTAACTCATGGAGTGAATCTGAAGCCGCTAACACAAGGTGTAGGATCGTTGATCTCGCGCATACAAGTCATGAAGCCCAGCTTGAAGTATTGGCACAAAGCAAGGCGCCAGTGATCTTCTCACACGCTTCTTGGTAGGTCCATGCTGAGTAGCAACTTGAAGATTCAAGTACTGACATGGAATTTGGGACCGATAGCTATAAACTCTGTCCTAACCCACGAAATGTCCGGGACGAAGTCTTGCAGTGTCTGAAGGCCAATCGTGGTTTGATCATGATATGCTTTATCCCGTCTCTGGTCACACCTATCGAAGCAGAACACGACGCCAATCCTGGAGACCGCAAGTTGAGCCCATCTGTCGCATCTATTGTTGATCACATAATCCATGTAGGAAACTCCATCGGGTATTCTCACGTGGGTATCGGCTCTGATTTCGACGGAATGCTAGAAGGGCCACCAGATCTGGATGACACTTCACACTTTCCCGCTTTGATCGAGGAATTGCTAAGACGCAAGGTGGCTGAGGATGATATAAAGCTCATCATGGGACTGAATGTGATTCGGATCATGGAAGAAGTCGAGAATGTCAGCAGGACCGCCCGAGACGTTGAGAGATGGGACGTTCTTTGTGATGATATCGCATCTCCCTGGACTGAGGAGCAGGTGTCCTTGTTGACAGCAAGAGGATTACTGAGGACCACAAATGACTTAGGAGATATCCGCTGATGCGATTGTCGAAGCATCATGTTGGTGGGAGGCCGCTGGGCGTCGCAAAATCCTGAAATTGCACTAGGCTGAATTAGTCACCTGCTCGCACGTGATCTCCATAGCCTCCGCAATCGAATCCATAATAATGTCATTAGTCTTGTGTCACAACAGATCTTCTGCTATAAGGGGCAGATGCACCACGCGAAGTTTCAAATTACTCCACAATTCTGCATCATACTCTCCAAGTCTTGGACCATGTCGATTCGCTCAGTGCGACGTGTTACGCCATCAACTGCTATTGTAATTGTTCATGTGTATTCATGTGTTCTACGCCGTGGAGACTCTGATGAGTCAACACGTCAACTTTTGCATGTTCAACAGGCTTCAGCTATGATTACTGAGAATCAATATCCATGCAAAAGCCAAAGCGACTGGTCACGGAGCGAGACAGGCTATCATCGATGAACTCGGACCTATAGTATGGCCGACATGGAAACCCTGCTAACTTAGAAGCCGTGGCGAGCTCCTACGCCAGGTATCAAAGGTGTGTGGGGGTTTGTCGTCCTGATTCAACCGGTGACCTAGGCTAACCAAGTAAGCAAGAGACTGACAAGTTTCAGCTTGGATGGCGTCCATGAGGCCGACCCGACTTCCTCCGTGGAATCCAAGGCCCGTTCTTCCAAAGCTGCGGACGCCGGCCGGTCCGTAGACCTTTGTCTGAGGGGGTTCGCCTAACTTCGGAACATGTCTAAGAAGAGTGCGCAGGCTCGCAACCCAGACTCATTAGTGGAGTAAGTGAAACTTAGTGCCGTATATCGTTCATATCTCTATTGAAAAACCTTTCTGGCTACGATCAAACAGATACCTTAGTCACGTCAAGTCCAGCTGCACGGTCTGAACTTGTACCTCAAATCACTCGACTACCGTGTTTAGACGCTCTTTGCAAGCTTTCAACCTCGGGAATTTATTCGAAAAGTCTCCCCTCGAGCAGTGGAACGCCTTCTAGCAACCATGCACGCATTATCCGACTTCCTCCTCCTGTTCGAACTTTGCACAGTTCTCGACAAGGGTGTCTTGGATCTAGACCTAGACACCAGTTTCATATCGAATGGCGGCGACTCACTCCGAGCTGTCGCTCTGGTAGCAGCTTGCAAATCTCACGGCCTGCAATTGCCAAGAGACCAGATATTGAAGGGCAAAACGCTTCGCAGGGTGGTCGCCAACATGTCAGGTTCCGCGATCTCGAAGCCCGCAGACATCAGAAACTACCTGTCAACACAGCTGGAACCAGGGACGGCAACCCCCTACGACGCAGTGTCGATATCATCGAGGGACACGAGATCATCTGACCGTCCGAGCACGCCGTCAAGCAGTCGATGGTCGCATTCAGTGACCACCAAAGAAAACCAAGGCTACGCGATCGATAAATCGGTTCCCCTATCATCAATGCCCCGAAAGGCTCCACTAACTGAGCTTCAACTACACTTCATCCATGGGTCTCTCAAACAACCCGGGACTAACTTTATCGTCCACTCGGAAATGTACGACACGGTCATGATTCCACGTCTGAAAGACGCGTGGAAGAAGGTGATCGAATCTGAAACAATCTTCAACCAAGACTTTCCAGAGCATGAATCCCTGGACAAAGGTCTCAAGGGCTTCAACTGGTCGGAGTCTAGAATGCCGGACGACGCCCCGGACAGTCAGATGCCCCAAGTCATCGGCTCATTCTTTTGGGTCACACCTGTTGGGAATTCCTCAAAAAAGGCGTTGAGCAGACTCACATGGACTGTTCATCACTGTTTGATAGATGGTTACTCGGCATCCATCATTTTCGACAAGGTGTTGCGCACGGTAAATGGAGATCTCACAGTCTCGGCTGGACCCTCATTCCGGCTCTTTACCGAAGAGTTTGAGTTACTGAGGTCAGCTAGGAAAGAGCTTGGGAAGGCTTACTGGGCTCGCCAGGAGGACACACTGAGCCAAGCACGTCATGATCTACTCCTTCCACCAGCCTATCCTCACAATGAATACGCTGGCAGTTCAAGTGTCGCTATCGATATTTCGGCTATCGCGCAAGACATCCAGGCCAAAGCTAAGAATGCCGATGTTACACCCGCCACTCTTTTCTACGCAGCATGGGCGATGACATTATCATCATTCACCGATGCCGAAGTTGTTGCATTTGGTGCGGTTTTATGTGGACGAAACCTCCCAGTACCTGGTGCTCTCGAAGTGATAGGTCCTGTGTTGAACGTCCTTCCCTTCTCGATCTCCACTATTGGGACGATGACGTCGGTTGAATTTCTTCAATTGACGTTCCACAAATTGATCGAACTTGAGGAATACCAATGGACGACTCCAGAACATGGATTTGACCGTAGCTTCGAAAGTGCGCTTAGTGTCCAAGTGTGCTTACCTGACTCTCGCGAATTGCGCATACAACCCCTTGGCCGAATGACACGTCAAGAGCACGAAGTGCCCCTTGGCCTCACGATAGACCCCCTCCGGGAAGTTGCCTTGGACTATCACGTCAACCGATTTACGAAGCAGAACATGCAACACCTTGCGGAAACCTATCGCCTGACACTCGAGCTACTACTCGACGGCAATCGTACTGTGGATGATATCCGCAGAAGTTCGACTCCCCAATCCCACATACAAACACTTCAACAATTTGGTAACTGTTCCCCATCGACTTTAGTTCAAAGCATTCAGGATGATTTGGTTACGTTATTCGAGCGGAGAGCACGAGACATACCTGGCCATGTTGCTCTGGAAAAGGGGTGCGATAAGATGTCCTATCGGGAGATGGACCTTTACGCATCCAAGGTTGCCGCTCGACTTCAGAGCCATATCGAGAAAGGGGAAATCGTGTGCATCTACTCTGACAGATCACTCCTCTGGTTGTGCGCGGTGTTTGGTATTCTCAAGGCAGGTGGTGTCTATTGCTCAATGGACCCTACCGAGCCGCAGGAGGTGCGCAACAGAAAGTTTAGTTTGTCGGGTTCCAAAGTTTTCATCACATCCACGGCATGCCAGCTGTCAGCAGTACCTGAAGTCTGCGCAGTATCATTCACAATCCAAAGCACCGTGGAATCACCGGATTTTGCAGATTGGGGACATCGCCAAGTTCCTGAGCCTCAATCTCCGGCTTATGTGTGCTTCACATCTGGATCAACAGGCACCCCGAAAGGTGTGCTCTGTACACATGCTGGACTGGTGGCTTTTCAGTCCTCGCTGGACGTCCGATTGTTCGCCGCACCGGGCCGAAGGATCGCCCACATTATGTCTGTCGCGTTTGACGGAAGCATCCACGAGATATTCTCTGCTCTGACGCATGGAGCTACATTGGTTTTACCCTCTGGCTCTGATCCATTTGGACACCTTCATTCGGTGGATGCGGCCATCTTGACACCGTCCTTAGCTCGGCTACTTGACCCCAATGAATTCAAGCATCTCAAATGGGTAAGACCTTTCTGGTTCTGACTACCACTCTAAGTTCCAACTGAGATTGATCGTGTGCTCTTGCTAACTAAGACGCAGGTTTACTTCGTTGGAGAGCCGGTGCCACAAGCTGTTTGCGACCGCTGGGCTTCGGTCAAGCAACTATACAACATGTACGGCCCGACAGAGGGCACTTGCGGAGCCACCATCAAACGCCTCCTACCTCGACAGCCGGTTACTATTGGTATTCCGAACAATACCACTAGAGTGTACATTTTGACAACGAGACAATCAGAGCCGTCGAAGAAAACTCTTTGCCCTCCTGGTGTCATCGGCGAGCTGTATCTCGCTGGAGTCCAAATCGCCAATGGCTACCTTGACATGCCAGAGCAGACACGTGAACGCTTCCTACCTGATTCAGTTTGGCCATCAGGCGTGGGCGAGATGATGTACAGAACGGGGGATAGGGGTTACTGGACCGAGGAGGGCGAGGTGGCCCTTCTCGGGCGCAACGATCGAGAAATCAAGCTAAGAGGGTACCGATTAGATATGGGAGACCTGGAAATCCGTATCGCACGAGCATATCCTCTTCTGCAAGCCGTTGCTGTTGCACGTCGCCAGGACCAGCTCATTGCCATGGTCCAACCTTTGGATATCAACGTAGGAGACCTTCGAGACCAACTTCGAAAGGTGCTCCCACAATACGCTATGCCTCATATCATCGCGCCCGTGGACAAACTTCCCGTCACTGCTGCGGGTAAAACTGACTACAAAGCCGTCGCCGAGGCGGATCCTCCACGACGATCAGAATCACGTAAGGATAAGCTCAGTTCGTCAACGGAACTAGATGTTGCAAAGGCGTATCGTATAGCTCTTCAGCTACCCGACAGTACTACCCTCAATGCTTCATCTCGTTTCATTGATCTTGGCGGTCATTCGCTTCGACAATTAGAACTTCTCCGCCATCTCTCCGCCACTACTGGTGTGCAACTATCCTTGAAAATGGTTCTTATAAACCCAACGATACGGGACCTTGCAATGGCCGTAGCCGAGCGTATCAGTTTAGCGCCGTCCCCTGTCGATGACCACAACCAAAAGTTCCCAATACAGGAGGAGCTGGCAACGCCCATCGAAACCGAATGGATGAGGAAGTACCTCACATCAGCCAGCTCATCTGCATTCAACGTTTGCTACTCGTCTCGCTTCGACAATAATGTTGTGAGCAAGGAAAGACTCATCACGGCATGGAACTCTGTGCTGGCTCGGCATCACCTTTTAGGCTGTCGGTATACATATCGCAATGAAAACGAAGTCATTCGGGTTAATCCTGGCTATGTTCCTCGCGTTCAGACGCCCTGCTCTCTCGAATTAAGCACAGAAGTGAACCGACCATTTGCTCTGGATGTTGAGGAGCCGGTGCGAGTTTTCGTCACAGCAGATTCGTTGACCATCGTCATGAGCCACATCATCGCAGACTACACGGCCTTAGCGATATTGATGCGTGAGGCTTCTGAGGCCTATCATGGAAGTCTCTTAGACGATGCACCACGAAGCTATGCATTAGCAAGAGTCTGGTCCGACGCCATCTCTCAAAGTAGTTTGGATTTCTGGACCGGGTATCTACAAGACTGTCCCGAAAACCCGCAACCGTTTGGCTCGGATGTGTCCCGTTCGGACTACTCTGGGACCTCCACACTCACCACAATCGATGCTGACATCTTCGAGAAAGCTCTCGAATACTCTGTCGCCACCAACACAACACTACAGCAAATCGCGCTTGCGTGTGTTGCAATGTGTCTGGACGAGTGTCCTTTCAAGACCGATATCGTTCTAGGTGTTCCTCACATCAACAGGGATACTGCAGATGACCTCAACACTTTTGGCTTATTCCTTCAACCTCTTCCAGTCCGGATTCAATGCGACACCAACTCTGAAAACGATGTGACAGAAGCCACGAAGTTGAGTTCGCAGCAGGCTTTGGCACACGCAATCCCATGGGACCAGCTACTGCAGCATCTGGGGATTGTCACGCAATATCCCAATCACCCGTTATTCGACGTGATGGTCACAATGCACGACTTTAGGCAGGCGAACGATTTGAATATGAGCGTGCCTGGATTTGAGCCGTTACTTATTTGGTCTGAAGGAGCCAAGTTCAAGCTTATGTGCGAATTCACGGCTTTGCCAAATGGGAAGCTCATGCTGAGACTGGAGTACGATTCTGGCCTTCTTTCGGAAAGTCAGATTCAGCGAATTCGAACGTCTATACCGATCGCGATGCGTCTGATTTCGAGCGGAAGGGGACATAAGGAGATCAAGCTTGCACTTGGAAACATGCAAAAGAACTCAATCTCGGATAGTGGGGTCTTGAGTCCAGAGTGCTGCTTCGGTAAAAGTCTGCGAGACCTCTGATCCTCTTTAGTTGGCAGACAGGATTACGGTTTTGTTGTGAATGTCTTACAATTTATCTTTGTCTGGGTTTCTCGTACTTTTCCTATAGCCTTTTTGAATCAATATACGCGTTTGAATGCCTAGTTTGGCACCGGTGAACTAGAGCACGCTCAACATGTTACAGCGAAAAGCGACAATACTCTTGCAATTATCAAGTTTGTGAAGAATTTGTCGCTTGATGGCTGATGGTGATGATAGTAACTATTTGAACTTAGGTAACCATCTGTAATTCTTCTGAAGTGAAACATGACATTCAGCGCTTTCTCGCGATGCTCAATTTTGACTTGTCCTTCCAGGCACCTGCTACAAATTAGGTGTGCTCTCTGTAGCAATTCGGAATCATGGCTTGGTTAGTTTGTTGAACTTATCCTTCCATTGTATTGCATTGAGTGCTCTCCTTGCCTACTGTCTCAGTAAGTCGGTTTCCAAGTAAGTTCTACGGTTTTACAACTCCGGTCTCCTACTCACACCGCACCGCGGGAACCAGTTTTGTAGTTCACAAACAGTGCCACCATAGACTTCCGGACTCTATTGCAATGCTCATAGTTAGCGGAGATCACCCTGCCCCACACTTCCGCTCCGGCGATCCTGAAACCGGCCCGCAACAGAAAACGGCCGCTTGAAAACCAAGTCGCCGGCTAGCATTGGAACACTGCAAGGAAACGAGCGTACGATAATTCCAATAAATAAGTATCGCGCAAACATTGGGTTGTTGTCATCAAGCTTTTTCACTTTCTAAATTCCGAGTTCCATTCATCACAAATCCCACCTTGTTCGTGCACCACTGAAGCCCTAAAAAACACCACCACAATGCCTGCTATTCGCTTCAACTTCAATGTCGCCTACTCCGAGCCCGTCAACCGTCTCGGAGACGAGCCCGTTCTCAGTATGGAGGACGTCTGGCATGCGCTTGCGTATGGTTGCCGCCGCCCTGAGGATATGGCCGAATACGTCGCCAGCTCCGAGATCACAGAAGACGATGGGCTCAGGTTCCATCGCCGACTGATCCTCGGCGGTGGTGCTGTGCACACGGCCGCGGGCGAGACGATTGAACAAGACGTCATTCTGCGCCCTATGCTTAATGTCAGTTCAACAATTACTCTAGTCGGGAACGATTGAATAGGTCGGCTAACGTCGTTCGTAGGTTGAAGCAACGACGACTGCTTCCGGGGCCACGACAATCTTCGCAATTTCCCAGGGCACTTCCGACCCGCCGAACCCCGAGAGACCTGAGATTTTCTTGACGGGTGCGTACGAGTTGTGGATGGATGGGGTGGAGGAAGGGAGCAAGGAGGCCACAGACGTGAGAGTCAAATACGGAGCACTGGCGAAGGGAGCTACTCAGGATGGCGTCAAGACCTTTAGACGGTGGAAGGTGGAGGGAAAATTGGATGAGTGGGCGAAGCTCCAGAAAAGTCCCTGATTAGGTTGTTGTGACGAAATTGTTAAGTGTAGCTTGTTTTTCAGTTGGACCATGATGCAAAGTACTAGAAGGCTTCGATTGTACACTGGTCTCTCATCAAAAATATATCTGCGTACTTCTTCACTCCTCGCCCTCTAAGACCGGCCACCTGAACCAGGCATCACTGATGTTTCCTCCGCATCATTCTCAAGAGGGGGGGAAACGACGCATCGCTTGGGGAAACATTGCCCTTAGCCGAATGACATCTTTGCAGAGAAGCGACACACTTCCATGTCGGGTATTCGCTCGTAAGATACATTTGCATCAAGCTAGACACTGACAGATTCGAGCTTGCGACCCGGTTACTTCTCGCTGGGCGGACTCACGAGTCCACCAAAACTTTTGCGGCGAGAGCACACTTCACTAACAATCCAAGGGCGAGTTTTCGTGGGATTGCCTATGGGCCATGAAATGGGTTCACCTTTGTGCAACCGCGTTCTTCAGTTGCTCTAGACTTTAGCAGTCGCAATTAGTGGAGCTATCCAAATCCGGACGTTCTATCTGGCATATGTTACGATCGTGGCTTGCCGCAGCGCTGGCACAGTTGTACTACCTTCCTTTGTATGATCAAACCACGTGTTCAAGACGTTCCACATACCCAGGGCTCCCGAACGCGCCTTTACACACGTTCTGGGCCGGCAAATTTACTCAGCATACATTGACAGCTCGTTGATGACACGCTCCAAGATCTAAGAATCGTAACGGGGACATTTCACGATCCCTGTGTTGAACGTATCCCAGGTGGAATGAAGTACGCGAAATGTCTCCGTGCTAGCGAATTAGGAAGTGATCGACAGTCACTCTACACGTCGCGTAACGTTTCCGGGGAAATTGGTAATCTTTTCGCATACACACAGAATACCAAGAGAGTGTTGGGAAATTGATATTATTATTATGTTTCTGTTGCTGGTCTTTTCGCTTCGTGATTGGCTGTCGAAGGTTCCGCATATGGACATAGACTTGCTCCGGCGTCTTGCTTCGGGCCGCTGCTCCCCTTTGAGCAAACAACCTGCAGACTATCCTTAATCACAGCCTCTACAACAACAACCACAAAGCCACACGAACAGTTGCAGCAAGCCTGAAACAGTCATCTTCCAAGTACGATTTGTTCGCCTGCGACATCATACCTTTCTGTGTTTATACTGAACAGCCCTGCTTAGGTCCCAAAACGCCCACATCTCCAGCATCTTGGGATCTATCCCGTCCTGGTGTCTTGAACATAAAACTGCGAGATCGACCGCGATCTTCGACAAGAGCCCCATCAGTGTATCACTCACGACAAGCTTACCGTCATGACTGAGAAGCATCCCGATACGGATCTGGAGAGGCTTTCCTCGCAAGAACCCAAGTCCTCCAACACCAGCGCCGCAGACAATCAGAACAAAGATGCGACAGATGGAGCACCCGCATCACAAGAATGGGTCATGGACACATCCGACTTCCCCGGCCCCCGTGCCCTAACGCTCATCATGATCGGTCTCTTTCTCGCTCTATTCGCTGCCAATCTCGATACAACGATCCTGGCGACAGCAGTACCATACATCACGGACGAGTTCAACACGATCCGGGACGTCAGTTGGTACGCCTCTGCCATCATGCTGGTGGCCGCGGCTTTCCAGTCGACCTGGGGCAAGATCTTCAAGTATTTCCCTAAGAAATGGACCTTTCTGTTCTCACTGTTTCTCTTCGAGATTGGCAGCCTGATCTGTGCTCTGGCGCCAAACAGTACGTCATTGATCGTGGGTCGTGCCATCGGAGGCCTGGGTGCTTCGGGTGTCACGGCGGGCGTCTTCATCCTCATCGCATTCTCAGCGCCACCCAAGTATGTCCCGGCGTTCATGGGTATTGGCGGCGCAACATACGCCGCAGCTTCTCTCGCAGGACCTCTCCTCGGTGGCGTCTTGACTGAGTCTGTCTCTTGGCGATGGTGTTTCTGGATCAACCTGCCGATCGGTGCAGTCACGGCAGTCACTTTGATTCTGTTTTACCACACGCCCAAAGCCGCTCAACCACAGCCGGCCACGCTGAGAGAGAAGATCTTGCAGATGGATCTCGTTGGGACCTTCTTGGTCATGGGTGCGGTGGTCTGCTTTATTCTCGCCTTCCAATGGGGAGGATCCGTGAAGGCATGGTCTGACAGTACCGTTATCGGAACGATTGTTGGATTCGTCCTCATTTCCATCGTCTTCGTAGCCAACGAGATGTATATGGGCGACCGCGCCATGCTCGAGCCTCGCATCATGAAGATGCGCCGTGTCTGGGCGAATTGCGCTCATGTCTTTTTCGTCTCTGGTGGCTTCTTCATCCTCACCTACTATCTTCCTTTGTATTTCCAATCCGCCAAGGGCCTCTCGCCCATTGCATCGGGTGTGCGGAACCTGCCCATCAACGTCGGCTGCTTCCTCAGCATTGTCGCCGGCTTCGTGGTGTCCATCTACGGCAGACTCTGGGCACCCTTGATGTCCCTTGGCGCAGCAATCGCAACCCTCGGCGCCGGCCTGATGTACACCTTCAACCTCGAGACGTCGGCAGGAAAGTACATTGGATTCCAGCTCATCGCTGGTATGGGCATGGGCATGACGTTGCAAATCCCTCTGATGGCGAATCAGGCAGCAGTCTCTCCAATGGATATCTCGCCCGTGTCGGCCATTACTCTGTTCTTCCAGATCATAGGCGGTTCGTTTTCAATCGCTTGCGCCCAAGCGGCCTTCACCTCGACAATTGTCCGGAGAGTCGCGGTCCACGCCCCCACCGTTGAACCCCGCATATTGTTGGATCTTGGTGCGACAGAACTGAGGCAGAGATTCAGCGGCGACGAACTTC
Source organism: Dothidotthia symphoricarpi CBS 119687 (assembly GCF_010015815.1). NCBI lineage: Eukaryota > Fungi > Ascomycota > Dothideomycetes > Pleosporales > Dothidotthiaceae > Dothidotthia > Dothidotthia symphoricarpi. The sequence continues at coordinate 157,568 of NW_022985019.1, read as the reverse complement.
AGGGAATTCTTCAAGCGTATATGGACGGACTGAGAGTGGCATTCGCAGTGGCTATCGCGCTACTCGGTATCGGCTTCCTCTTCTCGTTCGTGCCCAAGTGGGATGACTTCCGCCCGGGTCAACAGCCTGCGCAAGCTACGGATGATAAGGAGGAGTTATCTCAGGCGGCATGAGGGGCCACATTAGATCCGTATTGTAGCATTTACTACATCAGTGCATCAGGTGAATCCCGGACTCTTGTTATAGTCAGTTTAGCTGTTCAGAATCAGGATTGTAATGCGGTGGAAGAAAGCCATATCGAATAGCGATATCAGAAATTGACCATCCTAAGGTAGTAGTTTCATAAAAATAGATTGAGGGAACAATATTAACCAGTAAACTTCTGTTCATCATAACCATTTCTTTATGTGATTCGGTGCCTTTGGGGTGAATCTTGCTTGGTCACTTAGTCCTGCGTTATTGGCTGCGTGGACGTATCATGTTGCCCATTGATTAAAAGGCATAAGAATAGTCGCTATCGGCAAGGACATCCACATTCTACTCATGATTTCAACTTTATAGTACGAGCAGCGTCCTTTCATGGGATATTCTGAGAGCCTTGGGGAAACGAGGCTTTTTCATGTCTGACAAACTGGAGTAGTTCTATATTAGTTGTGAATTTGGGCTTCCCTTCGCGCCCTACACACATGGACAACCCTGGGGTACTCCAGAGACGACTTTGCTGTCATGGTCAATGACTCTGTGCCGCAAGAGGGTGTACTAGTCAGTGACCGAAACTATTTGTCAATGGTAGCGGTCACGGAGAGCAGCCATCAAAAGCATAGAATGTTATGTTAACTGATTATTGCTATGGACGAATAGGACACTTTGAGGAACGATAGCCTAGCTCAGTAGTGTTCTCATGGGTCGCTTGAAACCGGGAGCTTTCCTCTTGCGAAGAAGAGCTGGTTCATTCCTCCACCTAGTATTTCTGACTGCTCCGGGTGTAGCAGAAACCCAAAGTCTCCCAGCCCTGCCTGGGCATACATGTCCTGCATCTCTGCTTCGCTGAACCCATAGTGTGAAATCAGGTGCGAATGTGATCGCATTCCCTGTTCTCCCGCTTTTTCCCCATGCGGCAGCCAGTCGATAATCACCAGCGATCCGCCGGGTACTAGGCGTTCGGTGAGCTTCTTGACCATTGCCGCGGGATCTTCGACGTGATGCAGTGCCATTGACATGATCGCGACGTCGAAACGCTGAAACTCAGATCCATTGAGCGTCTCGTCGTTTTCGAGGATGTTGCCACGAACACCATGCATCTGCTCTGGCTTCAAGTTCAGACTGAGCGCGGTGGCATTGTATTGATCCACCATGCCCCCCGAGATGTCGATCCCGCGCAGGACAGAGGCGTGTGCGGTCAATGCCTACACTTTGTTAGAGAAAGTTCAGCCTCACAGCTTGAGGGTTCACCAGACCATCGAAGCGATTCCGCTACCACACGCATAGTCGAGCACTCTCCAACCTCCTTCCTTCGGCGGCGCAATCCACTCGACATGTTCGCGCAAGAAGCTGCTAATTTGCTGCACCAGGTTTCGAACCCAATCTGCACTGTATGTAGATTTGGCAATTGAACTGCAGACCATCGAATTAGCCTCTATGTGGTTGGATGGATTATGCTCTTACTCAAAAAACTCGCTGTTGAGCTCTCCAATAGTTTGGCTGGTTGTCATATCGACGGTGAAACTTTTACAAAGGTAAGTCTCGGATAGGAAGGTCAGTGAGGAGTTGGATCTTATGAGGACAAGAAATCTTGATATAGCCGTGTTTTGGTTTTCGAGAATTGTATCTCCACAGACTTGCTTCGGCCGGAAACTTTCCGGCGACTTTCAGACGAATCGGCAACAACACAATCATTGCGGCGTAGTTTTCTTACCGGTACCCTTGGCTTCCCGCCGAGATGTGCGTTTTAGGTCTAGATCGGGTGCGGCCCGGGCAGCTCGTTCCTCCTCTATTTTCTGATCAGGCTTAGTGCGTCATTCCGGAGTTCACATCCCGTCCACAGAGATGGCAGGCACCACTGTAGTTTAGAGCGGTTTTGTAAGATCTACATACTGCAAGAGATCCAGCCAACTAAAAGTTAGGAAGAGTGTTATGGCGGACAGAAAGCGTCAAGTGTTCTGGAGGAGATAGAACGCTCATAACAAAACTACCACTTGTTTTATCAGACTAGACATGAAGTTCCCGTTTACGATGATCTGTAACCTTGTCTAGCTTTCGATGCTTTAAGATTTTACGAGGCACCTCTTTGCAACCACAAGCAGTATCAATTGATAATCAAGTGGCATTCTCCCCAGCTGTGTACGTATCAGACATGCGCTGGCTATCAAAGCTCACTTTCCCTGCTTAGAACTTTTCCTCCCGCCCGAGATTCAAAGCACCACACTACCGTTGGGTTTTTCATTCACAAACACCTGAGAAAGATTGGAAAATCCCTCGTGTCTGAGGTCCTTCCTCGTCACCTTCACCCACTGATCATGCTGAACAAAGATGCCGTAAGCAAGGCTATGCCAAGGCTTCTCTGGGTGAAGAACCGAGATGTCATATCGGTTGAAAATCTGATTCCGTGTCAATGTTCCTCATAGATTGAAGTCGAGAATGAAAAACCTACCTCGATCACGATTTTCACGATGTGCATCATCGCGATTTCCCTACCAAGGCAAAGAAACCTACCCGAACCGAAGATCAGTTCATGCGCCCTATCCATCTTCTTCTTTTGTTCTTCGTCGACATCTTCAAGCCACCGTTCTGGTCTAAATAACTCCGCATCCGCACCGAACGTCTCCGGGTCGCGAAGGATCGCCGTCAAGGACAATGCGATGTTGGTCCTCGCTGGAATGACACGGCCATCGGGAAGAAGGTCACTCTCGTTACCAAGCTGCTTCTCCATCGTTGCGATGGCAGGCGGGTGAACGCGGAGGACTTCACGCACGACAGCAAGTATGTAGCGAATCTTGCGGGCATCGCCATAGCTAATAATGTCGGAAGTGGGTCTTTCAGAAGACACGCCAGCGGCAGCGACCTCTGTTCGGATGCGGTGGACGACCGAAGGATCGCTGGCGATGTAGAGAATAGCCGCTCGAAGTGAGGTGGCTACGGTATCGGAGCCGGCTACCCTAAAGACGAGAATGTTATGATGCGTTCCAGAGTCCATTGTAGAAAGCAAGTGGGATTGGACTTACAGCTGAAGAAGCGAAGTACGCTCTGCTTCATATTGGGACATACCCTGACGTACAAAAACGCCCAGCATGTCGTCTTTCTCGACCTTTTTCTCGCCATAACGCTCTCGAGCACACTTCCGGGCGAAACTTCATCGCCAAGTTAGTACAGCGCGTTGAACTAACAGATTCTCACTAGCTCGTGAAGGGAGAAGCCATGGAACTCGGTTACAGGCAAGGAACATAAATGATGACGGTTATGTTGGAAAGTGACTTACCCCATAACCATACCAAATGGGCTATTGTCATCCGGATGAGGCGCAAGGTATTTAACCATCACCCATAATGGGATCTTGTTGAGGATTTCGGGATAGATAGTGAAGAACGACATTGACCTAATGTTGTCTTCGGTGTTATGCAAAAAGTTCCACTTGTCTTTATCCTCTTTGAGGTCTCCGATAGGCTGACTGAATGCAATGTCCGTGATGGAGTCGATGGAGAAGTAACTTGCCAGGTAGCCCCAATCCAAGAGCCGGACATCACCTTTATCGAGGTCTGAGATGTACTTTGATTCAATGAGGTTGAGCATCACCTCGAGTTGACTATCGATGGCACTTTCACAACGCTCATTCTCCTTTTTGAGATTGTACTATCATATGCGTTAGCTTTGAGGGCTGGCAGATGGTGAGCCTTGCGACGAGTTACATACGCCTACGGTCATCTTCGATCGCACAGTCTTGTGCTCGACCTCGTTGGTCATACTGATCAGAGTATCCTCTCCAGGTGTAAATCGAGACCCCTTGTACCAATCTGAACGGTGATACTTGCTCTTTGGGGCGTTGACTCTGCGTACAAATTCTACGTCCGAAACCAGCAAAGTGTTAGGCCCGATACGGGCGAATTTGCCTTGCCAATCCGTTCAGTAATCCAGTCTATCGTCTTTTCTGGTGTCCACAAAACATACCATATCTTGTGCTTATGTCTTGGAGGATATGATGCATCCTGCCGCTCTGGACACATCTGAGTAACCAGAACTTCGACCATGCGGCCGAGCTTGGTCCCTTGAACGCTCGGAGTCGGGCATATTGGGCGATGGAGTAAATGGCGTACACTAGACATATAGCAAAGAACACTATAGAAGCTACTGCTGGTTGAATGAGACTGCTCAGAAGTATTGCAGCGGGCGTACTACTAACACGAGCGTCAGGCGAAGTCAGCGATGCGTTTTTGTGGTCCATAGTTCTTGGGAATAGCGCAAGTATTGCGATAGAGAGACGAACTGTGGTCAAATTGTCAGTTAAATGAAGCCGATTAAGTGGGTTCTGCAACGGTCCGTAGGTTCGGGCCGTTGACAAGAACCTCGCGCCGATTATTCATTATATAGGTGGGCTACACAATAGAACGGGGGCCGAATAACGAATGGGACGATCTTATCAAGTAAGTTGACATATGGGCCATGCATCAAGTTTCCAAGCAACGCCAATCGTAAACGAAGTAGACACTGTCATGGGCTGCACCCTTGGAATCCTTCCGGACAAACCTCAGGGTTATATGACAAACCTGCCGAATTCTGCTAGGGACTTAACTCGAACAATAAGTATATTAGGACCTCTGTACGAGAGCCCTTCTAAACCTCTATTCTCCTCCTTTTGTAGTATATAGTATACCGAATACTCATAAGCCTGCTCCTTTTGTTCTGAAAACTCCAAACCGCCATATGTGTTTCTCGTCATAATATTCGTCTGACCTTTTCACCACAAGCTTTTTTTGTACCGAAATAATTGATCTACGCCTTTAACAATGCAGCCCGTATCTCATCGAATACGAGGATCTCCTCAAGAATGTACGAAGCATTTGGTTCAAACTGGTTGAGTGGCTAATACATCCAGTCTAGTTGGAAAGCATTCCCCGAACTTGTATTAGCAATAGAGATATGTCATGTATCTCAAACAAAAATTCCTCATGCATAACGCCATTCCAGAATTCTCCTATCCTTGCAAACGCCGCTTGTCTGAGACCGCTTAGGAAGCGGGGATTAAACTAGAGATTAGATCGGTCATTCTCTTCTCCATACCATCGTACCAGTTGTGCAGTGCGTGGGATTGTGAAGAAACGTCGTTTCCAGTGGCCGATTTGGCGACGAGCAATTGTTTGAGTGTCCGTATGATTGTGACACACTTCTGCGCCTCCTTGCGTATGATTCGATTGCGGATCAACGCCTGTTCTTCGGGATCCAGCTCAAAGACGCCGAACTGCAGAGATGGGGTGCTGGGCCTAGATACAGCAACCCAGGACATCCGGTTGCGGCTTTGATCGTTGGTGATATCCTCGTACCTTGTGACGATGAGCTCCATGATTGTCGAAATCAGAGCGGGGCAGCTCCTGCATTGCATGTACTCCGTTTTCGAGGATATCTTTGAAACGTCCCTGATGCAGGTCTGATTTAGCCTCATGACTTCATCCACAGATGTTGGCTGAGAATGTATCTGGGCCTCTAGGAGGCGTACCATCCTACAAAGGGCAACGATGGGTCCGTACTGGGTCCAATCCTGGCGGCTCTGAGTTGACCCAGTCCCAGTCTGCCGGTTAGGCGAACACGGGCTCATGGGAAGAAAATTCGCTGTGCTAGGGGGAATAGCAGACGATTCCGAGACTGACGTGGTAATTGACGAAGACTGTCCATTGGTGATCATTGGCTGCTGGAGATCTGATGGCATGGAGAATCCCTCGATCTCGAAGGTTGTGACAGGAGGAAAAGACCAGCCATCGTCGATACTGGCAGGGAAAGCTGCGCCTCCGGATGTCCAGCTCTCGTCGTCTAGAAATTCCAAAAGCTGACGCTCGTTGGAGCCCGTTTGCGTCAGGGGCTGTCTAGATCCAAACGTCGTACGAGAGATATTGAAGCTGTCGCTAGGGTCGCTCGCATCAAGGAGGGGAAGGCCGATTGCAGAAGCGGTTGTAGACGATCTTGTGCGGGACGGTTCAGAAGGCCGACTCTCTGGAGGCGAAGGAAGTGGCCTGTCTAGACGCGAATCGGAGGCTTTGCATTGTCGTTTTGGCATCCTGCCGACCATGGACACAACATATTCGCAGTTAAGGCCAAGGCCGTTGCATCTCTGGCAGCCATCCTTGTTGCTGCTGCACCGAATCTATGGATTGTAACATTAGCACAAACACTCTTGTAGTACCGAAGCACGCAATAGTTTTGGTACATTGCACAACGCGAAACTCTAACTATCCGTACCTTAGCCGCATGGCATTGCGTACAGGCTGTCCGCATACGGGGAGGTTTGCTCACCCAATTGGAAGAGGCCTGTTCGCTATATGAGTCGCATTAGCATCGACATTGCGCAATAGTGTTTGAAGTTGCTACCCACGAGTTGTTCGACGATGGCGCCATTCGAAGAAAGAATTGCGTCGGGGTGGTTGGGAAGCCGGCCAAGGGCGCCCCGCTTCTTTAGAAGGTTAATAAGGGTGCTGTTCACTACACAGGATTAGAATAAAAAGTGTAAAATAAAACGTCGGAATAAGCAAGCGTATGGTATAAGCCCACTAATAGGTGTAAGCAAGATCTAAGTTTCGCGAAGCGTAGATCATCCACGTAAGCAAAAAGTAAAGTTGAATCACCCATTCGATTTATCTGAAATATCTGTCCAATCATACTCTTGAACCCACGTATTAGGTTTTAGCATTCCAGCCTAGCAATGTCCTAAATGGTCTAAATTTCAGCTTTGTGTTACTCTTTCCATCAGCCAGGACTTATTTACTAATCATTAGTACTCGCACTCACCTTAGACCAACCAAATATTACGTGAGACCAAACCCACACCAAGCTTGGTACCCGTGTTCAACTTCACACCTTCGACGCTAGCTTGAGACGAAAGTACAGGCGCAAGATTCATAGGCGCCAAGCCCTGGTTGAGGAGCAGGTGGACGCCTTATTATGCTCGACCGGTCAAGCATGTCACCAAGAGAGGATCCTAATCACGTCGAGCGCGTTGAGGCTGTGGGCTGTCAAAACCCAACACTACAATCGGACATATATCTACAAACATACGAACAAGATGCAAGAAGACTATTCAGTTTCAACCAGTCGAAATGGGAACAAATAACAGCACGGGCCGGATATCAGTTTGCAAGAACATTGGGGATCAGATTAAGGGAGGTTCCAGCCTTGCGATGGGGTCGGTGCCTGTTAGAAAAGTCAGCGCGGAAGTGCTGCATGTCGATGCATATGAATGACAAACTAGTTTATCAACCCATCATCGTGTCCGTGAGTGTGATGTATGGGGCGTGATGCCAAGGAGATGATCAAGCGTCAAAACGCAGATGTTGATAGTTCCCCGCATTAGGTGTTCCTATATACGAGTTCTACAACCTCCTCCCGCCCGGCTTGGGTACGAAGTGTGGTGGAACGCCAATGGATAAGGTTCTACAACGCCTCAAGATGGGGGTGGAATGTTTGAACAAGGGCTTGAGCTATGATTTCCTACCTGGAAGAGCTGTGCGTAAGCACTTGTAAGGCTCCCAAAGCCTCTTAGCAAGGGTTGTAGCAAATGGTAGGCTTGCGATAGAGCAAAAACACGCTCTGCGTTCGAGCCGGGAGACAAGGAGATAGAGTGCGGGCCGTCGCGACATGGCTGACGTGGCGTACCGACGCCGGCTCTAACGCAAAAGAGCAGGAGAAAAATGATGACAACGTCTTGACGAACAGTACTCCCTTCTTTGACAACAATTGCAAAGCACAACAAAGGAAAAGAACACTTTCGACACTAGATGAGGGCTATGGATATATTAAAATTAATTTCGAAGATTGCGTCGTGCTATTTTTATGGTGTGCGTGTAAAGCATCACACCACCAGCCAATTTCCCCGATTTTCTCTCGCTAGAGCCAGCTAAGCCACCATGCACACTAGAGTGATTGTTCTTCCATCAAATGAGTACAACTACGTTGTACGACGCAAACTCAATTCTCTCACGTATGATATTGTCAAGTATAGCTGAATAGGTCTGCAGCTAACCACGGTTGGACCCAATCAACGGCACTGTATGACCCCTATGGCTCACATCTGTACCACGGTATGCTAGTTCTGGACACATCCGCAGAATTGTCTTACACATGTCACTCTGATGAAAAGCCTCTCATCCGGTTCCATACTTCGCGATGGTCACACCGAGTATCTCCGTCAAGGCGTGCACGACATACCCTTGAATCAACATGGCTTCTGTGCCCACACCACGCAAGCTTTCCACTCCCCACCTCTCTCCCTAATTTCCTCAATCAGTCGACCCGGCATACTGTCCAAATCGTCTTTTCCCAATCCAAGCTTCCCAAGCGTGTCCACCACTCCGCTTGCTGTCGCGAACATAATTTCCTGACTCATCTCCCTGACGACTTCTTTGGCACTTTTACCAACTTGAATACCCACAACCTTTTCCCCGATATCAATCAACCCCGCGTCCTTCAACAACGATGACAGCTTCACTCTTAGATCCACACCTTGGCCATTGCTTACGGTAGCAAATAACTGCTTCGTCGCATGATGAAGCTGTTGTCCCGCAACACCGAAATCCCAACTTTCCCACTCCATCTCTACGAATTGGATCCAACCTCCGGGCTTGACGAGTGCGATGAGGTTGTTGACCACGTCGGCGAGGGGGTGAGTTCCGATACCGGGGAGTGCGAAGCGGGAGTGCACCAAGTCGAATGAGTTTTGCCATTCGGTAGGCCAAGAAGCAGTCATAGACTGCGAGGAATAGCTCATGTCGCTGGGAATGGATGTAGCGGAGGGGAAATAGCTAGTCTCGATGTCTGTGCCTACGTATGCGTTGGGGATGTGAGGAGTGATGGTGTCACGAAGATCGCGGAGCCAGATTCCTAAGTACATCCCGTTAACCGGAACAGAAAGGCAAGAGGTTGAAGAGAGCATGGAAACATACCACTTCCTGTTGCCTGGTCCAGTATGCGGAGGCCTCCTGTGTTTAAATCGATAGGTGCCAGGACCTGCGTGGGCATCGCCGAGAGAACGATTCTATGTTGCTTGTCGAGACGCGCCACTTCGCTTTCATTGGCTGTAAAAATGACGTTATCGTCGTTGGTGCCAGACTTCGAAAGTGTGGTTATGGATGCCATGGTTGTACGATTATCTGGTAGGGACTCAAGTGGGGATGGTGTAAGACAGAATATAGGCGTCTAGGTGGACATCAGATGGTTTTATTACTCTCGTGCAGCTCATCTGTCTTACAATATGCCGCTTGAATGTCTCTGAGTGTGGTAAGCTGACAAGATAGCGAAAGTTTCCGAAATGTCTCCGTATATTACTTCGCCCTTCGCCCAACGCGTTACGTGCCACTAGTGGAGCTTCCACAATCTCATTTGGCCAGCATCTTCTAAGCTTACGTTGGATGACCATCGACGGCAAGATAATCAAATGGAACTTGCTCACTTACAGCGTGGAGCGCAAAATCGAACGTACTAACCTGGTCAAGTCTCCCGCAAACTTCATTTGATTGACAAGTAGGTCAATTGATAAGTCTCTTGTTGCTAGCAATGCCGCTTCAGGTTCATAAATCTAATCTGTGAATACAGCTTGGCTCGATGTGTTTTGAGTTTTACATCTCGTTGTGCTAATAGGATATGAATTTAGGCAGATTAGTTCCTGCCATCTACAAACAGTTGCTATCAGAGATTTGGACATCATAACTCGATACGGCATATCCACAACAGCCAAGTATCAAGCCAATCAATGACTCCTCACCACTTCGTCGCTTTTTCCCAGGAAGGAAGAAGATGGGCTCGTAGCCCGAGGGCATTACACCTACCTCAGCGTAGCATAAGTAATATCATTGACCCTTCTATTATCATTCATGAAAATTCATCACTTCTCACCATCCCCCTCAAGGTTATTCAATCGACGTCTTTTCACTTTCTCCTTCCAGCATACGCTAGTCTGCTCACAGACGACACGCATAGAATATGTGAGAAACACGTAGAAGCTTAACATATGTGATGATTATCGCTCTGCAATAGTTGCTTATGGAATGCCTATACTTCTCATTATCTCTATTTGCCCTCTCATCGAATATCCTTGCCTTCTCCTTCCATCAGCCACCGATTCTTCCGCGTAGAAAAATAACGATCCGCGGAGAAGTTACCAGACGTTTGCGAGATCTTGCACCATCACAGAACGTATATATAGACAGTCGCCTGAATTACTAGAAAGTGATCCTTGAAATCATCGCGTTATATATCTGTTGAGCGTGTAAAAGTGATCGCCCACTCCTGCGGCACATTGATTGGAATATATCCATATCAACAATATCAACTTCCAAACCATTTCATTATACAGAAGTAGTGCCCTACATACCCAGAGTAATAAACAGCTCCCCAGGAGAACGATATAGAACGAATTGCCTTGTACACCCAAAAGCGCACTCACGTGCGCCGCCCATTCACCGCCCGACGATCCCAGGAAACGCGTACTAGCACCTCATAAACAGTGTCCAACACAGAACAATGTTTCACTGAAGTTTCCATATCGTCACAACGCGCCATGACGCTCATGACGCCAGCGACCCTTCACAATTCAGGGCAGTGAAAGCCACTCCTCCGCACAGCATGGACCAAACAGCCGTCGCAAAGCTTGGCAGCCCACACTCTACTTCTACGTTCCTTCGCCTATTGTAACGCTTCATCTATTACACTGACATCAAGGTTGTTCAACTCTACTAAACTTTGGCATTTACAACTTCTCCACGCAACTCTTGACGCCTTTCGTGTATACCCAACCACACCCACACTCCACCATGCACACCACACAACACCCGCCCGCCAGGGCAACGAATGATCAACATACCCCCCTCTCCTTCTCCCGTGCGGACCTCCACGACCTCCTCACACACTACCAGACGCAAAACGACGCCCGGCTAGTCGAGCTCCTCGCGCAGTCCGAGCAGCGCATCATCACGCGTGTTATAGCAGCGATGCGTACACCTGTTGACAACAAGGGCACGCAGACCACCACGTCTACCATCACCACCGCTCAAGAAGATGCAGCGGAAGAACTCGTAAGTCGCCCGAACCAACAGCAGACCCGACTAAACGCTCACCCCTCAGCCCATGCAGCCCTGGACGCCACCCAAAAGCCACACGTTGCGCTCGCGCCGGACCCCGACAGTCTCATCCCCTCGTGCCGCGCCGGTAGAGACGAGTAGCTATAAGCGACGAGCGTGTAGACGGGATGTCGATGCCGTGGCCATGGGGTTTGCGGCGCTGAGGGTCCGTGACAAATTGGGCGATGCGGAGGCTCTCAAGATCGCGGGAGACACGCTACTTCCGGAGGATTCGGAAGATGAGAGTGAGGAGGATGAAGAGGATGGGGATGGGGCGTCTGTGGTGAGCGTGGTGGGGACGGAGGGGACGGAGGTGTCGCTGTTTGACTTGCCTTCTGTGCCTGTGCCTGAGGAGAAGTATGTTGGGGATGGGAACACCAGCTTGGATGTCGAAGGTGAGGACGAGAACGCGAGCTTGGATGTTGCAAATGAGGTCTTGGGTGAAGGACCTCAGGAGGTCATCATCTTCACGGCAGTTCCATCGTCGTCCCTCGAAGACGGCGACATCATCTCGGGAGAGGACTCGATGACCACGCAAACTGCCCTCGTAGCCGCCGAGGAACCTACTCTTACGATCGAAGAGGATGAGCAGATGGCTGAGACGGATCACCAAGACACTGTTCATGAAGTGCCTCAGCACATCGACACCTCCCCTACCACCACTATGGAATCAAGCGAGAATCTCCAAGAAGCCGCGCAAGACTCTCCAATGGTCGACGTAACGGTCCTCGTAGCCATCCAAGCCCCCCAACAGCCTCTATCCGCCGACGCCATGGAAGGCGTCAATTCCCACAACGAACCTAGCAAGCAGGAGCCGCCCCCAGACGACGACATGACAGACGCACCGGCTCCCACCATCCTGGACAACACAGCCCAGCAGTCTCCCATCCCGTCCATCCAGCCCAATCCCTTCGACAGGATGCGACACGACAACGCCACAGCTCATCTGCAGTTCAGCGGGTGGAGTGCATTATTCCCCCGTGGAGCGACGACTTCAAATTCAACCCCGGCTGCGAAGCACAACGTGCCGCATGTGTACGGGAATGAAGTCACCATGGAGGATGCGAAGCCTTCTGCAACGACAGCGCCGTCTGGGACTACGCCCACGAATGCCGTGGTAGTTGTCCCACAGGTGGTTCCGTCGGTGGGTGCGTCGTTCAGCGCGCTCCCGGCGTTTGCGCCGTCGCGGATTGCGGCGAGCTTGGTGGGGAGTCGGAGTAGTGATGAGGTTCAGGGTGGAGTGGACGGCGCGTCTTCTACTGTCGAGGAGGCGAGTGTAGTCGCCGAGACGCCTGTTTCGACTACCACAGAGGACGAGGAGGCACTTGTAGCGTCTCCAACCACCACTGCGGAAGACCAGCCAGCGCAGTCCCTCACCTCCGACCCTCCCTCACCACTCCCGCCCTCTAGCGCCTCTCCAGAAACCCAACTCATCGCCCTCCTCTCCCACGCCATATCCACCCTCCTCCCCCGCACATCAGGCCACATGTTCGCCCTGGACCTCTCCTGCCCGCACACACGCACCAGCGTCCTCTCCTTCCTCGCCACCAAAACCCACTGGCCCAGCTCCCCCACCCCGCTCCCCCCCAGCCTCGAAACCGCACTCTCGCAACTCCAGCACACCCTCGCCCAGAACCTCACCCCCCGCCTCGAAGCCCTGGTATTCATGTGCATCGAATCATCTCTCCGGCCGACTCTCGTGCTGAAAAACGACCTGCGCACTATGAGCACGGCGCCGCAGCGCAGGCGCAAGGCGTATGCGCTGCTGTCGCGGATTGTGGGGAGGAATTTGGCGCTGCTGCAGAGTGGGAGGGTTGGGGGTGTTATGGGGTGGGGGGAGATGGGGGGCAAGGTTGTTGAGTTGGATGGAGTGGCGTTTAAGGCGGGGAGGCGGGGGGCGGGGGTTGCGGAGCATTTGAAGGCGTATGGGGAGTGTATGAGGGGGTTTGCGGAGCAGTGGGGGGATGTGGGGTTTGTGGAGCGGCTTTTGTTGGAGAGGGAGGAGGAGAGGAGGGAAGGAGAGGAGAAGAAGGAGAGGGAGGTGGAGGTGGAGGTGGAGAGGGCTGCGAGGGCGGCTGCGGGATTGCCGCCGCTGGCTGTGGTTAAGGTGGCTGTGGTTGATGGCGATGGGATGGCGGTGCAGGGGAAGAAAAAGAAGCGCCCGATTGGGAAGATGGAGGGTAAGTGCTGTTCCCCAGACACTCCGAAATCTGCGTACTGACGATGATAGTCCCGTTTGTCATCGCAACGCCGAGTCCGAAGCGTACTCGCAAGTTGGACGGCGACGAGTTGGACGGCGATGAGTGAGTCATGTCGAGGAATTGTTTCGTCTGTTCGTGCTTGGTATTTTGGACGTTTTCTATTTTTGGCTTTTTCGCGGGGAAAGATAACCGGATAAAAAGAGGAGGAATCAGGGCAAAGGTTTGGAGACAACGTACATTCACAAAAGACGTATAAAATGTCAAAACGCGAGACTTTCTACCAAGTTCAATCAACGACCCATTAAGCGTCAGTCTGTACATTTCGCCAAAAGAATCCAGGTCCATAAAAGGGGCAGGTGGTGGATATGCGTGGAAAGAAAAAGAACTAATAACGCGCATTGTGGAGGTCTTAACAAGCACACTCACCCAACGTCGATTTTGTACGCATTGCACGCTACCACAAAAATGAAGTAGAAGCGCGAACCTAATACACAACGCCCAATCAAGAATATTCGACCAACAGAAGCCCAGAGAAACGACAGCGGTTCCCAAAAAACCTATATACCAAACAATCACCACCTACCTACATAAGATTTTCCAGTGGACCAATTCACGTGAACTTTCTATTTTGTTTGCACGCCTCCTTGTCACGCAAATATGGCACAGCTTGCTGATGTTGTTAGCAAAACAGCGAGAACACTGTTTACAACAAGCACTTAATTTTTTTCTCGCCTGAGATTAGAAGTGCAACAACCCGTCAGTATCCCAAATCCCACGCATTCCTTCGAAAGGTCAAACTGCTGCATGCTGCTCGAGACAGTGTCTTGATAACAATATCAAAGTCGTGATTTTTTCGTGACAGGGGGGCGTTCCCATCATATTCGATCAACGTGTCGTTGAGCGTTAGTTGTACGTTGCGCCATAAAAAAACAGTTGACGAGGAGCATGTTCAAAATGATGACAATAGCATATAAGTGTCAAGGTCAATATAAGCTCGTAAGCAACCAGTCGCCACCCAACCCCAGTCAACCAGCCATCCACCAATCGGCACTCCCGCACCCAAGATCCCCCACGTGCCCATCTCGCATCCCATCCCATCCCGCCCGCGCCCTCGGAACCCTTTTCCGAGCGCCCAAAAACTCCGAAACAAAAACACCAGCACAATGCGCGCACGACTCCCCCTCCGCGCCCTCACGCCAAAAACGCATTTCTCCCACTTCCCTCCACCGCACGCTCTCCACCCCGCGCAACCCATCCCGTACGCCCTCCCACCCCAGCGACCATGCACACGCACCCTGCACTCCACCCCACGACGCAGCGAAATCGAGCTCGCATACCGTCTGCACGACAACAACGGGCAGGCGAAAGGCGCGCCCATCGTCATGATCCATGGGTTATTCGGGAGTAAGCGGAATAATCAGAGTGTGAGCAAGTAACTAGCCCCGTTCATTCCCCATTTCCCATACCGTCCCGCCCATTACCTACCCACCCACCCACCCGCCCATACCCACCCGCACACCCGCCCTTCTTCCCGCATGCCCAAAAGCCCCAGAACAGACAGACACAACGAGTGACGATTTTATAGTGTGCTAGCACGCACCCTCTCCCGCCCCGTCTACGCCCTCGACACGCGCAACCACGGCACCTCCCCCCACCACGCAACCCACACCTACGCCGCACTCGCCTCGGACCTATCCTCCTTCCTCAGCACCCACAACCTGCGCGAAACCTGCCTAATAGGCCACTCCATGGGCGCGAAAACAATAATGACACTCGCGCTCCGCGACCCCTCGCGCATAAGTAGTATAATCCCCGTAGACAATGCGCCCGTCGACGCCGCGCTGCCGAGCGACTTTCCGATCTATACTAAGGGCATGCTAGCCGTTGACGTGGCGCGCCCGGGGAGCCAGAAAGCCGCTGACGCCGTCCTGGCGCCCTACGTGCCGGATGTAAGTGTGCGGCAATTCCTGCTAACCAATCTCCACCGCCCGGTCGAGGGGGGGCCGCTGTGCTTCCGCATCCCGGTCAAGATACTCGCGGGCGCGCTGGGGAATATGGCGGATTTTCCGTACGGGGATCCGGAAACGAGGCGGTTCGAGGGTAGGGCGCTGTTTATTAGGGGCACGAAGAGTCGGTATGTGAGTGATGAGGTTGTGCCGATTATTGGGCGGTTTTTCCCGAGGTTCAGGATGGTGGATGTTGAGTGTGGGCATTGGGTTGTTAGTGAGCGGCCGGAGGCGTTTTTGGAAGGTATGTTTTTTCTTTTTGTTGATTGGTGTGTGGGGGTGAAGATGGTGCTGACGATGAATAGCTGTTGTGGAGTTTTTGAGGGAGGAGGAGTAGGTTTGGATGGATAGATGATTGGGTAGAAAGGGGGGCTCGGATAGAAATACCAAAACAAGACATGGCATACTCATATTCTCATCCTCATCAATATCGTCAACCACTCTAACAAACCCTCGTAGCCGGAAAGAACCTCGGTCCAGAATACCCATAGAACATGACGCTCTCGATATCGATGTTGCCGTCACACATGGGACTCCACAGTTTGAGCAGGACATTGCGTCCCGAGCTAGCATCATCAGCACCGCATCACCAACATCATCGAATAGTGTAACTCACACAGCAGGCTGAAACCGAATCGTAATCTTATGCCGATTCTTCTTGATAAAGAACCGCGCATGCGGGACAATCACCCCCGCATCCCCACCACCAGGTTCAATGCGACTCGGGCTGCCCAGCTGCGCGGCACGTAGAGCTTCGCGCCGCTCGCGCCACTCGCCGTAGGAGCTGTAATCGAGGGCGGGTGCGCGTCTGAGGCCGCCAAAGCGCGGGATGATGTCGCCGTCATCGTCGTCGTCTGATTCGGCGCGCCAGCGGCTTTCGCGGCGCAGGCGGTCTGCGATGATGGCTGCGGAGGGGATATCGGTGTCTTCGTCGTCGGTGGAGGGTGCGGAGTCGTCGGAGGTGGCGGTTGTGACTGTGAAGGGTGGGGGGGCGGGGGAGGCTGTGTCGTCGCAGATGTCGTTTTCGTTGTCGTCGTTGGGGTCGTGCTCGTTCGTGGGGTAGGAGTATGTGTGTGTGGTGGTGGCGGGGTGTTGGGCGCTTGAGGCGGAGGCGCGGCGGATGCGCTGCCAGAGGGTGGGGTCGTTGATTGCTTCTTGCAGGGAGAGCTGTTCGTTGTCGTCGTCGTCGTCGGCTGGGGAGCTGGGGGTTGGGGAGGTCAGGGGCGACTGCGTGCGGTATTGGAGGTGATAGGCTGATGTGCCGGCGAGGAGATGGTCGGCTGACATGGATACGAAGACAAGGCCTTCCTGGACGCTGTGTTGGGTTAGTAAGCGCTTGAATAAAAACATGCTGACGATCATACGGAGCTGTGAAGCCGCGGTCTGGCGCGCGGATGACGATCTTGTCCAGGGCAAAGGGCGCCTCGCCGATGTGTTTCAGCAATATATTGCAGCTGGCGCTCTCACTGCAGTAGACGCTCTTGTCGTTCTTCAGCACGTTCTGCACGTTGTACAGTCCGGAAGGGTTGTCCTTGCGGTACTCGCCGCCGTCGCAGCTCAGGATATCCATCTTCAGACGACCCGGCACCACCTGGCCCTTGTATCCGTACTTGAAGCCGTGGTACTCTGATGTCGTGCTGGCATCGTGGTCCAGCTTCCTCCGCTTTGCCTGCCTGCGCTCAGGACTAAAAGGAACGGGGTGGCTTTGCGGGGGAGGATGCGGGCTCGCGTTGGACAGGGCGAAGATATTGGTTAGGGGGTTGTTGGTCAGCGAGTCGATCAGGGCGTCGGTCGAGTCCATGTCGGCGGCACGCTGTTCTCTGATGCGCGCCTGGGAGCGGCCGAGGTAGCGCTCGCTGGGCGTTGCGCGGGGACGGTTGGGGTTTGCCGTTGGCGGGCGTCGTGACAGGTCGTTTGGCGGTTCGCTGTCACGTGGAGGGCCAAGCAGACGGTGCAGCTGGCGACGACGTATGGCGCTGACTGGCCGCCGTGTAGCAGCGACGGCCTCGTCTGGGTGCGTGGGCTGCTCGGCCGGGCGTGGATCGCGGCGCATGTTCCTGATGGCGCTCCCCAGGCCAGATATGTTGCGAGGCCATGTCGAGATGTTCGGCGAGGTCGAGGCGTGGGGGTAGTCGAAGTCGCCGGCGGTAAAGGTGAAGGTCGCGGGCGGAGGTGAGGGCGACGTGCGTGGGCGCGGCATGGATGACGTTGTCCCCCGTTCCCATGGAGGAAGGATTTAGGGTAGATGCGTGGTCCGTACTGGGTGTAGGGATGGGTGAGGGTCGTCGGAAATAAGGCGTCGCTGTCAGAGGGTGACGTGGTGGAGAAGAGTGGCAGGTGCAGGTCCGTCCATGTGGGACATGCATGTGTCGATGCAAGCGGTAGCGTGTGGGGCGGTAGCGCGTGCATGGGCCAAACCTAAATTACTAGCTCTCGGAGCCGCAAAGGTACCAGACCTTGTTCTTTACCTCTGTTCTATCTTGCCGTCTTCACTCTACTTCACCACCACCAACACCTTCAACATGATCGAGGGCACAGCTCCGCTCATCCCGCCAATCACTAATGGCAGCATCCTCCCCAAGGACACCATCGGGCAGACAGTCACGGCTGTAGCAGCGCCCGACAGCATCTCTGCAGACGAAATCGCTCTCTACGACCGCCAGATCCGCCTGTGGGGAGTCCAGGCCCAGGAGAAGATCCGCACCGCCAACATCCTCCTCATCAACATCAAGGCCCTCGCCAATGAAATCGCCAAGAACCTCGTCCTCGCCGGCGTGGGCTCCATCACACTGGCAGACCACCAGGTCGTGACGGAGGAGGATCTGGGCGCGCAATTCCTCATCAGCGAGGACGACGTGGGCAAGAACGTGAGAACCACCCCCATCCCAAAACACATCATATATTAATACGTCCCGTCCAGCGCGCAGAAGCAGCAGCCCCCCAAGTCCAGAAGCTCAACCCGCGCGTCAAAGTAAACGTCCTCACCACAAACATCTGCAACGCCCCCAACGAGAACTTCTACGCCCAATTCGACGTCATCATCGCCACAGACCTCCCCTTCGCCTCGCTCTTCGCCCTCAACGCAGGCGCCCGCATCGGCAACCGACCCTTCTACGCCGGCGCCTCCCACGGCCTATACGGGTACATCTTCGCCGACCTCATCGCGCACACCTTCGTCATCGAGCGGGAGAAGAGCAACCGCGCAACCTCCAAGGGCGCCGAAACCCCCACGCGCACAGTCGTCGACATTCAAACGAAGCGCGAGAACGGGAAAGCCATCGAAATGGTGACCAAACAGGAAATCTACACGCCCCTCATGCTGGCCAAGGACTCCCCCCTCTCCCCCGACATCACCGCAAACGCCCGCCGCCTCAAAAAAGTCCACCCCCTACTCACCGCCGTGCGCGCACTATGGGAGTACCAGCGCAGCGGCCTGGGCATCGACCCCACGCACTCACAAGCCGACCTCTCCGCCTTCACCAAGCTCGCGACAGAGAAACACAAAGAGCTACTTCTCCCGTCCGATACACTGACGGCGGACTTCCTGCGCAGTTTCCTGCAGAACCTGGGCAGTGAGGTTGCGCCTGTTACGGCGTTCCTGGGCGGCCAGCTCGCGCAGGATGTTATTAATGTGTTGGGGCATCGCGAGCAGCCCGTGCAGAATCTTATGCTGTTTGATGGGGAGGAGAGTCTGGCGCCGGTTTATACCCTGCATTCTGGGGTGCAGGGGGTGGTGTTGCCGATTCTGCCGGCGTCTGGGGCTGGGGCGGCGGTGGTGGAGATTGACTGAGTGATTGAGGAGGGGTTGTGGTCATGGGGGATGTTTGACAAATGGAGGGATGGAGGAAAAGAGCAGCAGGAAGCATACACAACAGGAGTCCACACATGAGATACACGGAGAAGGATAAGGATTTCACGATACCCCAGCACGATGAATTAGATAGCTAGCAAGCACACTCAACACAAGAGATAGTAATGCAATACACTGAATTTCCATTTTTCAAACAAACACAAAACTACCTCACTGCGTCTTCTTCTCCTTGCTCCCCTTATTCCTATTCTGCAACCCCTTCCCCCACAACACCCAACACAGCCCCAAAAACGCCACAAAAACTGCCCCCACAGTCCCACTCTGCACCCACGCCGCCCGACTCCGATCAAGCACGGGGATAGGAATATACTCGATCAATCCCCTACCAACATCCTTCCCACCTACATCCTTCCCACCCGTTCCACCCACCTCCTCCCCACCACCGATCCCCGCATGACTCTTGCCGGCGGCCCACCCGCCCACCCCCGCCGCCACACCAGGCTGGACATGCAAGAACCTAGTCCTCCCCCCAAAAAGCGCCTCATACCCCAAATGCACGCGCTCAAACGGACTCGCCGCCATCTTTGCGCCGGCCTCAGATCGACACGCCCAGAAGACTACCGGCCAGGGGAGGGGGATGGAGGAGTGTGAGGTGTTTTGCGAGGGGGGGAGGTAGCGCGCGTGTAGTGGGATAGACGCTTTCCATTCCGCATCAGGGGTAGGGGATGAGGCGGAGGAAGAAGGGTCGGAGTCGGAATCATCGTCAGAAGGCGGAGAAGCAAGTTCCACCAACCCCGCGCTCCCCCACTGCGGGACCACCCAGTCAGGAGCCTCGAGATCCGCCGCGCCTGCCAGACTACGCAGGGCGCGCAGGTTGTGCGCGTCCAGGAAAAGCGGGTCGGTGAACTGATGTTTATCGATGAACAGCGCGGACGGAAGCGTGATGTGCGCGTGTAGTTTACACGTTGGATTCGGCGGGGCTAGTTGCGCGCGGGGGAAGGTGAGGACGAGGGTGGGGTGTAGGCCTGTTGGTGTTTGGAGGGAGGTGGTGAAGGATTGGAGGGGGAGGGGGTAGTGTCGCGTTGGGGTTTGGAAACGCGTCGCTTCTTTTGTTAAGTTAGTAGAGGGGTTTGTTTGGGTGTGGGTATGGGAAGGGGGGATACGCACTTGGTTTCTCGTCCTCGCCGACTACGGTTAGGAAGCCGCCGAATTGGATGTCTTCTGGGTCGGGGTTCGGCTCCGAGACTAGGATCCCGACTTCGACGCGCGCGTCGGCGTGGGGCTGGGCGATGGTTTCCGTCCAGCCTGCTTTTGAGGGCGCGTCGGCCCAGAACGCGGTCACGACGAGGGCGCGCGAGATGGTGTCGTAGTCGACATCCAGATACGAAGCCGTTAGCAGCGACGCGACGAACTGCGTGCACTCCCCACCCAGCAGGTTAGTCGGGCAGATAGTCTTATTTAGGCGGCGCAGCAAGGGCTCCAGAGAGGGAAGGTGAGTGTAGTACTGCGAGGCGGTGGACATGGAGAAGCGGTCTGATAGCTTGGGGAGCTGGATGGCTGTTTCGTTGTTGGAGGCGCATTTTAGGTCTGGGGAGATTGCGGCGTGAAGGGCGTGGCATAGGGCGGTTGGGGGCGTGGTTTCCAGCGGCGTGAAGAAGATGTGTAGACCGGGTGAGACACGTGATGTGAAGGGGGGGATGGTGGAGTATGCGCGTTCTGATGCCCAGCGGATGTGTAGTTGGTTCCATTGTGTTAGGGATGTGCTGAGCTGGACGAGATTAGTTGGGGAATTCTACTTGAGATGTTGTTTTGTGAATTACCTCCCCAGGCAGCTCGTCCAGCCCGATGGTGATGCGGTGTTCCTTCACGGCATCGATATCTTTTAGTGTGAATGTGGCGCCTGCTGCATCATTCTTGACGCTCAGTTGCTCCGGCGTGAAGGAATCCGGGTTCCTGACTACGTAGGTTATTCGCTGCTTCATCGTTGTTGTTGGCTTTGGATGGTCGAGTGATGGATCGATGTCGTGTCCGGTGTATTGAACATCACTCTAGTCCGGAATAGGCGATAGTATACACGGGGAAATACCCGGAACTAAACTGCAATGAGATTTTGCAATGGAAACCACTACATGTAAAATTATAGCAAAGACTGTTTTGCTTGAGCTATACTCGTATCTTTCTAGAAGGGTATAACATTTCGACCTGTTCGTAAAGTAAAGTTCTATGTCGAGAGGAACATAGCTAAACTCAAGTTATTTCGACTAATCGACGCGTTCCTGGCGGATGACGCGCGCCAAGATGTCTCTTTCACAGCTGGTTCTAGAATGGCTGCCTTGTCTTCTCCACAACACCGTGTCCTTTCTGTGCACTCCGCCACCTATGCGCCTCATAAGAGCACAGCTCTCGTATCGCTTTTCGTGAATATCCTCATACGCGACATCATGCATATCGCCAACCTTTTCTACTCGGCCTTGCTGGTCGCCAGTGGCGCAGAAGCCTTGAAGCTCAAGCCCGGCTCCAAGGTCAAGCTCTCAAATGTACAAAGCCTCACCCTGCGCAAGGACATGGAGACAAGTCATCGCCGAGTCGAAGCAATGCCCCAGGTACCTCCACCACCCACTACCAACTCTCACCCCACTAACCTCCTCCCCAGCTGAACTGCATCGGTGGCTCTGCTCGAGGGCTCTATGATGTCGACATCATGCGCTGCAAGAACTCTGGCTCCGACTACGACGAAGACTCTATCCAATGGACATGCTCGGCGTCCCTCCCCGAAGAGTTCAAACTCGGCTCCACAGACGTCATCTGCGAGGGCTACGACTCCCCCGACGACCCATACATCCTGAAAGGCAGCTGTGGCGTCGAGTACCGACTCATTCTGACGGAGAAGGGACAGGAAAAATACGGCAGAGGAAAAGGAGGCTGGCGGGACGACGACGACAATGAATCGCATGGCCCCAAGACTATGGGCGAGAGGATTGCGGGTGGCTTGTTTTTCGTCGTCTTCGCCGGCGTCGCGCTCTGGATTCTGTACAACATCTACCTCGGTTGGGCGCGAGGACCTGCAGGAGCGGGCGCTGGCGCAAACCGACCAGGCTGGGGAGGCGGAGGTGGTGGCGGTGGATGGGGAGGAAATGAAGGCTACGACGAGCCGCCTCCACCCTACGAGGACCAATCTGGGACGGACAAACGACGCAGTGGATACGGCACTACGCAAGGCTGGCGGCCTGGAGTCTGGTCTGGTGCGCTGGGTGGTGCGGCAGCGGGATACGCAGCGGGACGGATGGGCAACCAAGGCAATCAGACAGGCAGTCGCTGGGGAGGTGGTGATGGAGGGGGAAATCAGTACGATAATGGCGAGGGTAGCTCGAGGTCTTCTTCGGGGGCGTCTTTCTCCTCGACAAGACATGAGAGTACCGGGTTTGGGTCGACGTCGCGCAGATAGTTGTGAGTTGTTTCTCAGTTGGCTAAGAATGATACCCCTATTGCTTTTTTCCAAATCTTCTCCATATGAATAGGTTTGTGTTCACAGACCCAGTCATCGCTGCTCGCCATACATCTCCTTAGACCAACCCTCCCTCGCCCGCCAACCACGGAACATGCCCCCTGCCCACCTTCACACAAGTCAAATACCCCACCATCCTCCCAGCACCCTCCTTCAGCACCCCCAAATCCTCCAACCCCCCAACCGCACACAACATCCCCCCCTCCAACAGCCTCCCTACCTCCCCCTCGCACGTATACCCCTTACCCCCAGCCCCCAGTCCGCGGAAAAAAACGTCCCAAGCTTCACACCCCGCAGCCGCCTGTCGTCCAACACGCTGATCTGCCCGGCGAACGTGGCCCGGAATAAGCTGGCGACGAACCATGTGCCCTGATCCTGTGGCGGGGAGGTCTGGATGGTGAGGAGGAGGAGATCGCGGACTGGGTCGGTTAGGGCGCGAGATTACGCGCTGGATGGGCGGGGGCAGGATGGCGCGCTGTGTGGGCGGGTATGCGCTGATGATGTGGATTAGGGATTCTTTGTAGAGGGTTGTGCTTTGTAGGGTGAGGGTGGGGAGGAGCTAGCAAGGGGGGAGGCGTGGATGGCTGTTTAGAGGACTTTGTGGTGTTGTGTTAGGGTGGGGAGGAGCGT